>NW_027513238.1:1840000-1965781 GCF_048772815.1 Callospermophilus lateralis
TTCCACCTGCTGAGAAACTCAAGGGTCCATGCAGAAATGATCCCTGGAGAAGATGTAGGCAACTATGAAGGACCTGAGAGAGCAGAAGTCTTCCATGGCAAACAACCTGCTCAGGATGAAGGGATGTGTCTGAATCAGCCACTCTCTTCTTAATGTATAGAAGATGGACCAAAGCAGGCATGTGTTGAGCTGCTCCTGCATGCCTATGGTTGACATACCACTCTAACTGGTGAAAGTGTCACAGGAAGTAGGGGCAGCCTCCTTCTCATGGGAACCTTGGAAGCAACTGTTAGGACAAAGTTGTTGCCAAGGCAGTGACCTCATTCAGTTGCTAAAGGAAGTGACCTCACCTAACTTCCTTGGTGATGGAACTCTCTGAACTTGGAATCCAGGAATCCAGGCACCAAGAGCCAGTCCCAGTCCCAGTCCCAGTGGTCAAACTTATTTTGATTTACCAAGGACAGACTCAGTCTTTCTTGGAACCTACTGATGTGAGGATGGCCAAATGCAAGTAAAGCTATGAATAGGGGCCTTTCCTGAGAAAGCAGGCAGTGGCTCACCGCTGGCTCCTGACAACTTCACAGAGTTGGCCAAGGAGAGCAGATTTGAGACAGAACAGGCCATTTCCAGAGAACATAGTATGCCCAACCAGTCAGAGGACACTCCGGATAGTCACAGACCTACATGGGGGAAGGAGGTGCCTTTGTGGTGTGGGTGTGGGTTTGTGGTTTTGTCTCATGTTCTGAGAATAGGTATGAAAGGCGGTTTGTTTTGTTTGGAGTGAACTGTTTCTAGTAAGTCGTTTGACAAGGTGAGTGTTTCTATGTCTATGTATCCCACTATGTCCTTGGTTGTAGACATTAGAAAAGAGAATGCATCAATGAATATGTCCTATCTAGTAGAAAGCTTCCCAGCATTCATCCTGCCCTATTTATGAATGGACTGCAGCTTGCCTTATTGATGTGAAACACCTGCTATCTACCTAAGTTCCTGTTTTCTTCCTGAATTCTCGCCACTCTCCAGAATAGGCTCATGGTTTTGTGTTTAAGATATGTACAACCTTGAAGCTCTGTGACATGACCATGTACTGAATAGCTGAAGGGAATGGCGAGCATCTAAGAAAACTCAGATATCAGTTTGGCCAAGAAAGTCTCAGTGAAGAAACCCTGCTTGGGGCCTTTTGTTTACCAATTCTTCTGTTGCCCTGAATGTCAGGAAGGTCTTTTCCTCAGTCCACCACTTTGTGAAGCCTGAAGAAAACAGTTTTCAAATGGAAATGAATGGGCATTACCTGTGGCTCTTTGCTTAATTGCTTTGGAAAGGATGTGTCTGAATCAGCCTATTTGCCTTGTGTGAGGGTGTGGCTTAGATTCTCAGCTCCTGATGGATCTAAAGAAAGATCCCATGTGTACATCCAAAACCAAAATGGCCAAAAGAGCAGTCCTTGTGGATGAAGTCTCTCGCCTCTTCTGTAACTTTCCTGACCTCCATCAAGCCAGAATAGGGATCCTTTGGGTCAAATGAGTTCTTCAAAGCCCTGCAGAGGCTAGCCCATAGTTTCTTGGGTTTTCTCAAGACTCCAATTCACATAAGGAATCCAAACTCCACAGTCAGTTGGCCTCAAATTGAAAAAGCAAAGCAGTATTAATGGGAGGCCTATTTGATCTGTCCTGGTTCACAAGAAGGGTGTCCAGGCCACCCTGACTTTAGGCAAATTAGGTGCAAGAGAGCTTATTTTGGACACGGTCTTGGGCTGTGCCCCTCATGGAAAACTTTTGCCAGAGGTCATTATGAGTGTCTATATGGAAAAAGATGAGCGCCACATTGGAGTGTTTTGTTTTAAATTGTGGTCATTTGGGTGGCGGTTGGAAGAGATGACTTGGTCCACATGTTCTTGAACTCTGGTGTGATTCCCTTAGAAACTGAGTTCTCAAACTGACCTCAGAGAAGTATTGCCATGAATAGTGATGAGATTTTATGAAGCCAGGCATGAGTGTCGCCCTTGGAAACTAAGTTCTAGGCCCAGGATGGCTTTCCACAGAGCACTAGGCCTCTCAGCCAGGATACCACATGATTTTATTCTGAAAGATTTGGCACTCATATTTGAGAGTCAAAACTCATATGGACCTCACATTGTAGACCTCAATGGGCATAATATCATGTGATCTTTTGGCCACTCTTTGGGAAGCCTTACCTGTGAGTGTTCTCCAGAACTTTCATTGAAATGAGCTTCCTAACCATTTAATGGTTTCTGAAAGAATTGAAACTCACAGTGCCTCCAACTTCATCCTTGAAAAATGGCTAGAAAAATACCATAAAATTTTTGAAATTCCCATCACCAGGTGGCACTGGAGAACCTTTGGATGTCCTGTTACTGATCATGAATATACCAGACAGTGCCTTGATTGACTGGGTTTCATGTAAATGGTGTAGAACAGAGATGCCAGTAAGTTGGACTCTGTTGAGTAGTTGTACTAGAGCAGTGGTGGGCAGGTATGTGATAAAACATCTGTGGTGGGGCCATGTGGATCTTCCATTGGCTTCAAAATGGCTTGTGACTGACATGGTGCAGCCAACAGAACCTTCCATGTAAAGGCAACTTGTTATATGGAGAGTTTTCAGGACATTGTTCAGAATCAGGTTGCTATGGTCAAGGGGGCAAGCTATGTGGGATAGAATCCTGGTTCTTGTATCCTCCTGCAGAACCTGACCCACCACACATGACAGAACTCCCTCTTGCACTGAGACCCAATTGAACTCCTTGTATTTTGTGAAGCAAATACCAAACTCCCAGTGCAGCAGGAAGAAACAAAACGAAAATGGAGGATGACCATATGGCTTCAAAGTGCACATGGAAAGACATTTAGCCCCCAGTGGCCACAGTTTACCTAAAAAGAGAATTTAGCACTGCTGCCTCATGTTCATTGGGAAATAAGAAAGCATGTCCTCCAGGTCTCATAGATGGAGACCAAGCTTTTATGGTCTCACTAGAAAGGAAGCTAAAGCTCCTGACAACAACATATTTTTCAAGTGCCCAACCTCACAGGCAGTTTCTCAAGAAGTGTCTATGCCAGCAGACCTCCATGTTTGTGGAGGGTTTACCCTGTCCCTTACCTTTGGAAACTCCTCTGCCACTTCCAAGGTGTGGGCTCCTGAGCATATTCCATTCCAGATATTTGTTCACAGATTTTCTAAATCTTCTCCTCTAATTGTGTCTTACTTGGGGCGAAGGTATTGTCAAGGCATTGTTCTGGATGAGAGTGGGAAGATTTTTGTGTAGCACATATTTACATACACATTGGATTCATTTTTCAATTTTCCATTTGAAATACTGAATCCTTGACACTAACCTATATCCTACTAGATTCTGACAACTAATTCTAATATAATGGAGAAAAATAACCCAAACAGAATAGAAATACTAGCACTTCAGAGGAGCCATGGTGTATAGTTGGTCTTCCCTTTTGCATGATATAGGGTAGGAGTTATAAATCTTGTCAATTTTTTGTTGAAAGAGTTCTGCATGTGTTTTTAAAGTTAACACATATGTGAATTCCTGTCTCCCTTTTTCTGTAGCCAATTCAGCACATGTATTTTTATATGAACATATAGAATCCTACCTGGTATCACACCTATATTCTTGAGAGGTGGCTAACTTGGCAGAGACAAAGTGTGAGAAGAAATCACTCCTCCTAAATGCTTTTGGAACTGATAATTCAAATTATGAGTGAGCTTCTTAGTTGAAAAACATTATACATAAATCCATGTTCAGTAAAATTAATATTTTTGGATCTGTGGATGATATATATTTCACGATGAATTTTAATTGGCATATATATTGCTACTTTTTAATGTCTCTGTGTGTGTTTTGTATATATATATATGTATATATATATATATATATATATATATATATATATACTCTCTAGATTTTTCAAAATATGAAATATATGTGTCTTATTATACACTCCCTAAATTCATTCTTGTTCATGTATGTGGTTTTATATTCAAATTTTCATAAGATTATTTTCAGAAATATTCATCCACCTGAAATACATATTTGTTTTATAGTATTGAAAACTCACTTCAGTAAATGGTGCAAACAAATCCTTATATTTTTACAGTAACTGACCCACTTTAACATCAATGCAAGTAGATTCCTATGGGAAATGATGTGTATTTTGACGTTCATTTTTATACAACACTGGTACATTACTATCTCTTCAGTTTTTGTACATCATAGAATATACATTTCATCCACAACTTCATAAATTTAAAGAAATTTGTAACACATTCTATCACTTCCTGCTTCAGAACATATGTATTCCTCTTTGTTTTTGACTGGTCAATTCATGAGACTTCTTTCCAAACACATTATTTTCGATTTCCATAATCAATTTTGAAGCAAAATTCACACACTCTTTATGATGAACCACACCCGTAATATTTCCATTGGATGTATAAATGGTTGGAATGAATGTATGTATATCAACATATGATTCCCTGTGTATATTCAGATATCAATTTATTCCAATTTCTAAAGTTCGAACCAGTTATATTATTTATTCGCACTATGGTCTATTCATGCATTATCTCTAGATTCATACACACATGGTACACCTATATGTACCCCCAATACTAATTTATACCTCTTCAAAATATTGCTCCAAGAAATGGTGGTAGAAATACTCATGTCACCTGATCTACATATACATTTTATCACAGTAATATTCTGGCCACAAAATGCAAAGTCACACTTACGATTGTACAAAAGCCTAAATGGAATGTGAGTATGGATTATGAAAATCACCCATGTCCAGGTTGCCTAATGCTCTCAAATGTCAATCCTATTGGTGACTACATATTTGTTTCTTCCTAAGATTATATATTCAATCTCAAGCCTGTTGAAAATATCTATTGCTATCACTCATTTTATACTTTGCCTGATTTCCTTATGTCTCTATTGATATCTGCTTTCCTACATATTTTCCCCAGTTCATCATTGTGACGGACTCTTCACATGTGCTGACATTTATATTTTTTTGTGTACCTGAAACCCTATTGCTAAAGAACATTTTGTCCAAATCCTATACTCACACGTTTTTCTAATCTTACCAACTATCTTCGTAATCTTACCAACTCTCCCTTTTTGAATGGATGTTCTCCTCAACATTCAATCATCTAAGGTACAAGATCCTATGCCATTGTGTATAGATTTATCTGAGACATCTGGGCAGAACATAATTCAAAGCTAACTATTCCAATCAAGGACCCAATGACCTTCTGGGCTTTAAATCTTACTGAGATTTCTGTTTTCATACATATATTTCACCTCTATAATCTTATAAATATCGCAGGTTCCCAATACCATTATTCATCCAGCAGAATGATCCTAACCCAAATCAAAAATGTTATTAACGCTAACCATACACGATTCCCTCAATCTACCTTTATAGAAGAGCAGGGACAGAGTTGGTCTTACAATACAGGAATGTAGGAGATCTTCAACCTGCAGAGAACCTCAAAGGTCCATGCAGAAATGATCCCTGGAGAAGATATAGGCAGCAATGAAGGACCTGAGAGAGCAAAAGTCATCTTCCATGACAAACAACCAGGTAAGGATGAAGGGATGTGTCTGAAGCAGTCTCTCTCTTCTTAATCTAGAGAAGATGGACCAAACCAGGCCTGTGTGGAGAGCTGTTCCCGGGTGCCTATGGTTGATATTCCATTTTAACTTGTAAAAGTGTCATAGGAAGTAGGAGCACGCTCAATTTCATGGACCCTTGGATGCAACTGTTAGGACAAAGTGGTTGCCAAGGCAGTGACCTCATTCAGTTCTAGAGGAAGTGACCTACGTCACTTTCTTGTTGATGTACCACTCTGAACTTTGGATCCAGGGAGACAGGCACCCTGAGGCAGGCCCAGTCCCAGTCCCAGTGGTCTCACATGTTTGGATTAACCAAGGACAGAGTCAGTCTTTCTTGGCAAATACTGAATTGAAGATGGACAAATGCCAGGAAAGCTCTGAAGAGGGGCTTTTTTTTTTTTTTGATAAAGCAGGCAGTGGCTCACCGCTGGCTCCTGACAACATCACAGTGTTGGCCAAGGAGACCAGATCTGACATACAACAGCCCATTTCAGGGGAACATAGTATGGCCCACCAGTCAGAGGATGCTCTGGATAGTCACAGACCTACTTGGGGAAATAAGGTGCCTTTGTGGGTGTGTTTGTGTGTTAGTGATTTTGTCTCATGTTTTAAGAATATGTAGGAAAGTCGGTTTGTTTAATTTGGAGTGGCCTGTTTCTAGTAAGTCCTTTGAGAAGGTGAGTGTTTCTGTGTATCCCACTGTGTCCGTGGTTGTAGACAATAGAAAAGAGAATGCATCAAAGGATGTGTCCTGTCTAGTAGAAATCTTTGCAGCATTCATCTTGTCCAATTTATGAATGGACTGCAGCTTACCTTATAGATGGGCAACACCTACTACCTTTCTACATTCCTGATTTCTTCCTGAATTCTGGCCACTCTCCCATAGGCTCATGGTTTTGTGTTCAAGATATGTATCTCCTCCACAATCTGGGACATGGCCATGTACTGGATAGCTGAAGGGAATGGTGAGTATCTCAGAAAACTCAGATATCAGTGTGACCAGGAAAGTCTCAGTGGAGAAACTCTGCTTTGGGAATTTGCTTTCCTATTGTTCTGTTGCCCTGAATGTAAGGAAGGTCTTTGCCTAAGGCCACACCTTTCGAAAGCCTGAAAAAATCAGTTTTCAAATGGAAATAAATGGGCATCACCTGAGGATCTTTGCTTAATTGCTTTGCAAAGGGATATGTCTGAATCCGCCTCTTAGTGCAGTGTGAGTCCATGGCTCAGATTCTCAGCACCTGATGGATCTAAAGAAAGATCCCATGTGTGCATCCAATTCCAAAATGGCCAAAAGAGCAATCATTGTTGATGAAGTCTCTTGCTTTCCTCTGTAAGGTTCCTGATCTCCATCAAGTCAGAAGAGGGATCCTTTGGGTCAACTGAGTTCTTCAAGCCCTGCAGAGGCTAGCCCATAGGTGCTTGGGTTTTCTCATGACTCCAAATCACATAAAGAAACTATACCAGACACTCAGTATGCCTCAAATTGGAGAAGCGGAACAGTATTAATGGCAGGCATCTTTGATCAGCCCTGGTTCACAGGAACGGTGTCCAGAAACACTGACTTTAGACAAATGAAGGGCAAGGGAGCTTATTTTGACATTGTCTTGTGCTGTGTGCCTCATGGAAACTTCCAGCCAAGGTTATGATTAGTGTCTATATGAAAGAAGATGAGGGGCATGTGTGATTGTTTTGGTTTTAATTCTGGTCATTTGTGTGGCGGTTGGAAGAGATGACTGGGTCACCAGGGATTGAACTCTGGTGTGTTTCCCCTTAGAGACTGAGTTCTGAAACTGACCTCAGAGAAGTATTGCCATGAATTGTGTTGGGATTTTAGGAGGCCACGCATGAGAGTCGCCCTTGGAACCTGAGATCTAGGACCAGGGTGGCTTTCCACAAAGAACTGGGAATCTCAGCCTGGATATCACATGATTTTATTCTGAAAGACTTTGCAGCCATAGTAGAGAGTCAAAACACATAGGACCTCACATTGTAGACCTCAATGGTCCTGGCTTCAAGTGACCTTTTGTCCACTTTTTGGAAAGCCTTGCCTGTGAGAGTTCTCCAGAATTTTCTTTGAATTGAGCTTTCTCAACATTTAATGGTTTCTGAATAACTGAAATTCACAGTGCATCCAATGTCATCCTTGAAAAATGGCTAGATAAATACCATGAAATTTTTGAAATTCCCATGACCTGGTGGCACTCAAGAAACATTGGATCTCCTATTGCTTATCATGAGTGTACCAGAGAGTGCCTTGATTGACAGGGTTTTCTGAAAATTGTTTAGAACAGACATGCCAGTAATTTGTAGCCTGCTGAGTAGTGGGCGTAGAGCAGTGGTGGGCAGGTGTGTGATAAAGTATCATGGTGGGTCCATGTGGATCTGCCATTTACTTCCAAATGGCTTGTGACTGACATAGTGCAGACTTCAGACCCTTATATGTAATGGCATCTTTTTATATGGCGAGGTTTCAGGGCAATGTTCAGAATCAGGTTGCTATGAACAAGGGGGCAATCTTTGAGAGATAGAAACCTGGTTTGTGCATTTTCTTGCAGACCATAACCCACCACACGTGACAGAACTCTCTCCAGCACTGTTTCCCAGTTGAACTATTTGTATTTCGTGAAGCATGTACCAAACTCCAAGTGCAGCAGCAAGAAACACCACGAAAATTGGAGGATGACCAAATGGTTTCACAGTCCACACGGGGAGAAAATAAACCCCCAGGGGCCACAGTTTATCTACAAAGAGAGAATTCAGCACTGCTGCCTCGTGTTCATTGGAAAATAAGAAACTTTGTCCTCCAGGTCACATAGATGCAGACCCAGCTTTGAGGGTATCACTACAAAGGAAGCTTAACTCCTGACAAAAACCTATATATCAGTGCCCAACCTCTGTGGCAGTTTCTCAAAAAGATTTAGGCATGCAGAGCTCCATGCTTGTGGAGTGTGTACCCTGTCCTTACTTTTGAAAACTCCTATACCACCTCCAAGTTTGTGCACTCCTGAGCATTTTCCATTACAGAAATGTAATCACAGATTTTGCAACTTTTCTTCTCTAATTGTGTCTTACTTGGGGCGAAGATAATTTCAAGGCATTGTTCTGGATGAGAGTCGGAAGATTTGTTTTAGCACATATTTGCATACACATTGGATTAATTTTCCTATTTGTCCATTCGCAATTCTGAATCCCTGACACTAACCCATATTCTAATAGACTCCGACTACTAATCCTAATATGATGGAGAAAAATAACCCAAACAGTACGTAAATACATGCAGTTCAGGGTTGGACTTGCCTTTTGCAAGATAAAGGGTAGGTATTATGAATCTAGTCAATTTTTAATTGAAATAGTTCTCCATGTGTTTTTAAAGTTAACAAATATGTGAATTACTGTCTCTCATTTTCTGGAGCCTATTCAGCACATGTATTTTTATATGCACAAATAGAATCCTACATGGTATCAAACGTACATTCTTTTGAGTTACATGACTTGGCAGATACAAATTGTGAGAAGTGATCACTCGTCCTAAACGCTGTTAGAACTGAAAATTCAACCTATGGGTGAGCTTCCCAGTGGAACAACATTATACATAAACCCATGTTCAGTAAAATGAATGTTTTTGCATCTTTATGATATATATTTCATGATGAATTTCGATTGGCATATATATTGCTACTTTTTAATTTCTGTGTTTGTGTGTGTGTGTGTGTGTCCATATTTGTGTATATATCTATATCTATATCTATATCTATATCTATATCTATATCTATCTATCTATCTATCTATATATATATATATATATATATATATATATATATATATACTGTCCAGATTTTTAAAAATATGAAAAATATGTGTCTTATATACACTCCCTAAATTCATTCATGTTCATGGATGTGGATTAATAATCAACTTTTCACAAGATTATTCTTAGAAATACTCATACACATGAAATACATAGTTGTTTCCTAGTACTGAGAACTAACTTCAGTGAAAGGTGCATACAAATTCTAGTATGTCTGCATTAACTGACCCAGTTTAACATCAATGCATGTTGGTTCCTATGGGACATGATGTGTATTTTGACGTTAATTTTTATTCCACACTGGTACATTACTATTTCTTCAGTTTATGCACATCATAGGATATATATTTCATTCACTAGTTAGCAAATTTATAGGCATTTGTTTCACTTTTAGTCACTTCCTGCTCCAGAACACATGTATTTCTCTATGTTTCTTGACTGGTCTATTCATGAGACATTTTTTTCCAAATATATTGTTTTCGATTTCCATAATCAATTTTGAAGAAAAACTCACACACCCTTCATGATTAACCATAACCATAAGATAATCATTAGATATATAACTGGTTGGAATTAATGATTGTATATCAATATAACATTTCTTATATATTTTCAGATATCCATTCAATCCATTATTTAAAGTGGATCCAGTTATATTATTTATTCACAGTATGGTCTATTCATGCATTATGTCTATATTAATATAAGCAGGGTACACCTATTTCTACCCCCATACTAATTTATAAATCTTCAAAATATTGCTCTCAGAAATGGTGGAAGAAATACTCATGTCACCTGATCTACATACACATTTTATCACAGAAATATTCCGGACACAAAAAGCAAAGATCACACTTACAATTGTACCAAAGCCTAAATGGAAAGATAGCATGCATTACTAAAAACATCCATGTGCAGGTTGCCTAATGCTCTCAAATATCAATCCTATTGGTGACTACATATTTGTTTCTTCCTAAGATTATATATTCAACTTCAAACCTGTTGAAAATGTCTAACCCTATCACACACTTTATACTTTGCTTGATTTCCTAATATCTCTATTGATATCTGCTTTCCTACATGTTTTCCCCAGTTCATCATTGTGACTGACTCTTCACATGTGCTGACATTTACATACACTCTCTACCCGAAACCCTATTGCTGAAGAACTTTTGGTCGAAATCCTATACTCACTCTTCTTTCTAAACCTACCAACTTCCTTCCTAATCCTACCGAATATAGGTTTTTGACTGGATGTTCTCTTCATCATTCAATCATCCAAGGTACAAGGTCCGATGTATTTTGATTTATCTGAGACATCTGTGCAGCACATTACTCAAAGTTAGGTATCCCACTCAAGTCCCCAATGCCCTTCTGGGCTTCAAATCTTACCTAGATTTCTGCTTTCATACTTATATTTCACATGTATACTCTTGTAAATATCACAGGTTGCCAATACCATTATTCATCCTGCAGAATGATTCGTAACCCAAATCGAACATGTTATTAACCCTAACCATACACTGTTCCCTCAATATAACTAACTTAAGAGCAGCGACAGAGTGGGTCTTACAATATAGGAATGTAGAAGATCTTCCACCTGCTGAGAACCTCAAAGATCCATGAAGAAATGATCCTTGGAGAATATGTAGGCAGCTATGTAGGACCTGAGAGAGCAATAGTCATCTTCCATGGCAAACAACCTGGTCAGGATGAATTGATGTGTCTGAGTCAGCCTCTCTCTTCTTAATGTAGAGAAGATGGACCAAACCAGGCCTCTGTGGAGAGCTGTTCCAGGGTGCCTATGGTTGATATATCATTCTAACTTCTGAATGTGTCACAGGATGTTGGGGCAGCCTCTATCTCATGGGAACCTTGGAAGCAACTGTTAGGACAAAGTGGTTACCAAGGCAGTGACCGTATTCAGTTCCTGAAAGAAGTGACCTCACTTCACTTCCTTGGTGATGGAATTCTCTGAACTTGGGATCCAGGAAGCCAGGCACCAAGAGCCAGTCCCACTCCAGACCCAGTGGGCTAACTTGTTTGCTTTTCCCAAAGACATAGTCAGTCTTTCTTGGTACCTGCTGATATGAGGATGGCCAAATGCCAGCAGAGCTCTGAGGAGGGGCCTTTCCTGAGAAAGCAGGTAGTGGCTCACCGCTGGCTCCTTACAACTTCACAGAGTTGGACAAGGAGACCAGATGTGAAACAGGACAGGCCATTTTGGGGGAACATAATATGGCCCACCAGTCAGAAGACACTTCGGATAGTCACAGACCTATTTAGGGGAAGAAAGTGCCTTTGCCGTTGTAGGTGTGAGTTTGTGGTTTTTTCTCATGTTCTGAGAATAGGTAGGAAAGGTGGTTTGTTTGGTTTGGAGTAGACTGTTTCTAGTAAGTCGTTTGACATTGTGAGTGTTTCTATGTCTGTGTATCCCATTGTATCCATGGTTGTAGACATTAGAAAACAGAATGCATCAATGGATGTGTTGTCTCTAGTTGAAAGCTTCCACGATTCATACTGCACAATTGATGAATGGACTGCAGCTTGCCTTATGGATGGGCAACACCTATTATCTTCTAAAGTTCCACTTTTCTTTGTGAATTCTGGCCACTCTCCAGAATAGACTCATGGTTTTGTTTCCCAGATATGTAACACCACAAGGCTCTGTGACATGGCCATGTTCTGGATAGCTGAAGGGAATGAGAGCATCTCAGAAAACTCAGATATCAGTGTGACCAGTAAAGTCTCAGTGGAGAAACCCTTCTTTGGGCCATTTGCTTAATTCTATTTCTATTACCCTGAATGTCAGAAAGGTCTTTGCCTCAGGCCACCCCTTTGTGTAGCCTGAAGAACACTGTTTTCATATGGAAATGAATGGACACCACCTGTGGCTCTTTGCTTAATTGCTTTGGAATGGGATGTGTCTGAATCAGTCTCTTGTCCTTGTATGAGGTTGTGGCTTAGATTCTCAGCACCTGATGGATTTAAAGAAAGATCCCATGTGCTTTCAAAACTAAAATGTCCAAAAGAGCAGTCATTGTGGATGAATATTTTTGCCTTCTTGTTTTAGGTTCCTGAATTCCATCAAGTGAGAATGGGGATCATTTGGGTCAAATGAGTTCTTGAAATCCGTGCAGAGGCTACCCCATATGTGCTTGGGTTTTCTCATGACTCCAAATCACATAAAGAATTATACCCTACAGCCAGTAGGCTGAAATTGGAGAAGTGGAACACTTTAACAGCAGGAATATTTGATCACTCCTGGTTCACAGGACGAGTGTCCAGGCCACCATGATTTTAGGCAAATAAGGGGCAAGTGAGCTTATTTTGGACACTACCTTGGGCTCATAGAAACCTCCAGCTAGAGGTTATGAGGAGTGTCTACATGGAAGAAGATGATGGGCCTGTGGGAGTGTTTTGATTTTAATTGTGGTAATTTTTGTGGCAGTTGGAAGGGATGACTGGATCCACCTGGGCTTGAACTCTGGTGTGATTCCCCTTAGAGACTGCATTCTGGAATTGACCTCAGAGAAGTATTGCCATGAATTGTGTTGGGATTTTAGGAGGACACACATAAGACTCACTCTTGGAAACTGAGATCTATGCCCAGGGTGGCTTTCCACAGAGGCCTTGGAATCTCAGCCAGGATATCACATGATTTTATTATGAAAGACATGGCAGCCATAGATGAGAGTCAAAACACACATCGACCTTACATTGTAGATGTCAATTGGCCTGGCTTTATGTGACCATTTGGTAATTCTTTGAGAAGCCTTGACTGTGAGAGTTCTCTAGAGCTTTCATTGAAATGAACTTTCTCAACACTTAATGGTTCCTGAATGAATTGAGACGCACAGTGCCTCTAACTTCATTTTTGAAAAATTGCTAAATAAATACCATGAAATTTTTGAAATTCCCATGACCAGGTGGAACTGCAGAAAATTTGATGTCCTGTTGCTTATCATGTGTATACCAGACAGTGCCTTGTTTGACTGGGTTTCATGAAAATGATGTAGAACACGAGATGCCAGTAATTTGGAGCCTTCTGAGTAGTGCGCCTAGAACAGTGGTGGGAAGGAGTGTGATAAAACATCATGGAGGGGCTATGTGGATCTGCCATTGGCTTCCAAATGGCTTGTGACTGATATAGTGCAGACATGAGACCCTTATATGTAAAGGCATCCTGTTATATCGAGAGTTTTAAGGGCAATGTTCAGAATAAGGTTGCTATGGTTATTGGGGCAAGCTCTGTGCGATAGAAGCCTGGTTGGTGCATTCTCCTGCAGACCCTGACCCACCACAAGTGACAGAACTCCCTCCAGCACTGTATCCCAGATGAACTTCTTATATTTTGTGAAGCAAATACCAAATTCCCAGTGCAGCAGCAAAAAACACCATGAAAAGTGGAGGATGACCAAATGTCTTCACAGTCCCCACTGGGAGACACTTAGCCTCCAGTGGCCACAGTTTACCTACAAAGAGAGAATTGAGCACTGCTGCCTCATGTTCATTGGAATATAAGAAACCATCTCTTCCCGGTAACATAGATGCAGACCCAGCTTTGATGGTCTCACTACAAAGGAAGCTAAAGCTCATGACAGCAACATATATTTCAGGATCCCAACCTCAGAGGCCATTTCCCAAGAATTCTTAGGCCAGCAGAGCTCCTTGTTTGTGGAGTGTTTACCCTTTCCTTTACTTTTGGAAACTCCTCTACCACCTCCAAGGTTGTGAACTCCCGAGCATATTCCATTCCATATATGTATTCCTAGATTTTTACACTTTTCTACTCTAATTGTGTCTTACTTGGGGCAAAGGTATTGTCAAGGCATTGCTCTGGATGTGAGTGGGAATATTTTTGTGTAGCACATATTTACATACACATTGGATTCATTTTCCAATTTTCCATTTGAAATACTTAACCCCTGACACTAACCCGTACCCTACTAGTCTCTGACTAATAATCCTAAAATGATGGTGAAAAATAACCCAAAAAGAATAGAAATACAAGCAGTTCAGAGGAGGCATGGTGTATAGTTGGAATTGCCTTTTGCATTATATAATGTAGGAGTTTTAAATCTAGTCAATTTTTTTGTTGAAATAGTTCTACATGTGTTTTTAAAATTAACAAATATGTGAATCCCTGTCTCCCTTTCTCTGTAGCCTATTCAGCACATGTATTTTTATATGCACATATAGAATCCTACCTGATATCACTTGTACACACATGTGAGGTGGCTGAATTGGCAGATGCAAATTGTGAGAAGAGATCACTCCTCCTAAACGCTGTTGGAACTGAAAATTCAACCTACGGGTGAGCTTCCTAGTTGAATAACATTATACATAAATCCATGTTCAGTAAAATGAATATTTTTCGATCTTTGGATTATATATATTTCATGATGAATTTCGATTGGCATATATATTGCTACTTTTTTTTTCTTTTATTGGTTGCTCAAAACATTACAAAGCTCTTGACATATCATATTTCATACATTAAATTCAAGTGGGTTTTGAACTCCAATTTTTACTCCAAATACAGAATGCAGAATCACATCAGTTACACATCCATATTTTTACATAATGTCTTATTAGTTACTGTTGTATTCTGCTACCTTTCCTATGCTCTACTATCCCCCCTCCCCTCTCTTCCCATCTTCTCTCTCTACCCTACCTACTGTCATTCATTTCTCTTATTGTTTATTTTCCCATTACACTCACAACCTCTTATATGTAATTTTTTTGTAACAATAAGGGTCTCCCTCCATTACCATGCAATTTCTCTTTTTTCTCCCTTTCCCTGCCACCTCATGTCTCTGCTTAATGTTAATCTTTTCTTCATGCTCTTCCTCTCTGCTCTGTTCTTAGTTGCTCTCATTATATCAAATAAGTCATTTGGTATTTGTTTTTTGGGGATTGGCTAGCTTCACTAAGCATTATCTGCTCTAGTGCCATGCATTTCCCTGCAAATTCCATGATTTTGTCATTTTTTAGTGCTGCGTAATCCTCCATAGTATATAAAAAAAAACATTTTTTTTTTATCCATTCATCTATTGAAGGGAATCTGGGTTGGTTCCACAGTGTAGCAATTGTGAATTGTGCTGCTATGAACATCGATGTGGCAGTATCCCTGTAGTACGCTCTTTTAAGGTCTTCAGGGAATAGTCCGAGAAGGGCAATAGCTGGTTCAAATGGTGCTTCCATTCCCGGCTTTCCCAGGAATCTCCATACTGCTTTCCAAATTGGCTGCACCAGTTTCAGTCTCATCAGCAATGTACAAGAGTACCCTTTTCCCCACATCGTCGCCAGCACTTGTTGTTGTTTGACTTCATAATGGCTACCAATCTCACTGGATTGAGATGGTATTTTAGGGTGGTTTTGATTTGCATTTCTCTGACTGCAAGAAATGGAGAGCATTTTTTCATGTACTTATTGATTGATTCTATGTCCTCCTCTGAGAAGTGTCTGTTCAGGTCCTTGGCCCATTGGGTTATTTGTTATATTATTGTCTAATTATTTGAGTTCTTTGTATACTTTGTATACTCTGGATATTAGGGCTCCATCTGAAGGGTGAGGAGTAAAAATTTGTTCCCATGATCTAGGCTCCATATTTACCTCTCTTATTGTTTCTCTTTCTGAGAAAAAAAATTTTCAGTTTAAGTAACTCCCATTTGTTGATTCTTGTTATTAACTCTTGTGCTATGGGTGTCCTATTAAGGAATTTGGAGCCTGACCATACAATATGTAGATCGGAACCAACTTTTTCTTCTATCAAATGCAGAGTCTCTGATTTGAATCTAGCTCCTTGATCCACTTTGAGTTAACTTTTGTGCATGGCGAGAGAAAGGGATTCAGTTTCATTTTGTTGCATGTGGATTTCCAGTTTTCCCAACACGATTGGTTGAAGATGGTATCCTTCCTCAATTGCATGCTTATAGCTCCTTTATCAAATATAAGATAGTTGTAGCTTTTTGGATTAGTCTCTGTGTCCTCCATTCTGTACCATTGGTCCACCCGCCTGTTTTGGTACCAGTACCATGCTGTTTTCGTTATTATTGCTCTGTAATATAGTTTGAAATCTGGTATCGCTATACCGCCTGATTCACACTTCCTGGTTAGAATTGCTTTTGCTATTCTGGGTCGTTTATTTTTCCATATGAATTTCATGATTGGTTTATTTATTTCTACAAAAAATTCCTTTGGATTTAGATTGGCATTTCATTAAACCTATGGAGAACTTTTTAGTAATATCGCCATTTTGATGATGTTCATTCTGCCTATCCATGAACAGGGTATATTTTTCCATCTTCTAAGATCTTATTCTACTTCTCTTTTTAGGGTTCTGTAGTTTGCATTGTATAAATCTTTCACCTCTTTTGTTAGGTTGATTCCCAAGTATTTAATTTTTTATGAGGATATTGTGAATGCAATGTTTTTCCTCATTTTCTTTTCAGAAGTTTTGTCGCTGATATACAGAAATGCCTTTGATTTATGCATGTTGATTTCATTTCCTGCCACATTGCTGAATTCATTTATTAGTTCTAGTAGTTTTTTCTGTAGACCCTTTTGGGTCTTCTATGTATAGAATCATGTCATCTTCAAATAGTGATAATTTAAGTTCTTTTTTTCCTATTTTTATGCCTTTAATGTCTTTCATCTGTCTAATTGCTCTGGCCAGTTTTTCGAGAACTATATTGAATAGAAGTGGTGATAGAGGACATTCCTGTCTTGTTCCAGATTTTAGAGGGAATGCCTTCATTTTTTCTCCATTCAGAATGATGCTAGCCTGAGGCTTAACATAGATAGCTTTTACAATGTCGAGGTATGTTCCTGTTATCCCTAGTTTTTCTAATGTTTTGAACATAAAGGAATGCTCTACTTTGTCTAATGGTTTTTCTGCATCTATCAAGATGATCTTATGGTTCTTATTTTTAAGTCTAGTGATGTTGTGAATAACATTTATTGATTTCCATATATTGAACCCTCCTTGCATCCCAGGGATGAATCCTAGTTGATCATGGTGCACAATTTTTTTGATGTGCCTTTGTATCCAAACCACCAGAATTTTAATGAAAATTTTTGCATCTAGGTTCATCAGAGATATTGGTCTGTAGTTTTCTTTCATTGAGGTGTCTTTGTCTGGTTTCAGAATCAGGGTGATGTTGGCCTCATAGAATGAACTTGGCAGAGCTCCCTGTTTTTCTATTTCCTGAATAACTTGAAAAGTATTGGTATTAAATCTTCTTTAAAGGTTTTGTAAAACTCCGCTGTATACCCATCCGGTCCTGGGCTTTTCTTGGTTGGTAGTCGTTTGATGGCTTCTTCTATTTCATCGATTGATATTGGTCTGTTTAAATTGTGTGTATCCTCCTGACTCAGTCTAGGCAAATCATATGACTTAACAAATGTATCGATGTCTTCACTATTTTCTATTTTATTGGAATATAGGTTTTCAAAATAATTTCTAATTGTCTTTCGTATTTATGTAGCTTCTGTTGTGATATTGCCTTTTTCATCCCGTATGTTAGTAATTTGAGTTCTCTCTCTTCTTCTCCTCGTTAGCATGGCTAAGGGTCTGTCCATCTTATTTATTTTTTCGAAGAACCAACTTTTAGTTTTGTTAATTTTTTAATAGTTTCTTTTGTTTCAATTTCGTGATTTACGCTCTGATTTTAATTATTTCTTGCCTTCTGCTACATTTGCTGTTGTTTTGCTCTTCCTTTTCTAGGGCTTTGAGATGAAGTGAGAGCTCATTTATTTGTTGTTTTTGTTTTTTTTTTCTTTTTTTGAGGAATGACCTCCAGGCGATGAATTTGCCTCTTGAATCTTGTTTCATTGTGTCCCATTGAATCTGATATGTTGTGTCTGTATTTTCATTTATCTCTAAGAATTTTTTGATTTCCTCTTTTATGTCTTCTGTAACCCATTGATCATTCAGTAATATATTGTTCATTTTCCATGTGATGTAGGATTTTTCCTTCCTTCTTTTACCATTGGTTTCCAGTTTCATTCCATTGTGATCAGAAAAAAATTCATGGTATTATCTCCACCCCTTTATATTTACTGAGTGTTGCCCTACGGCATAATATATGGTCTATTTTTGAGAAGGATCCATGTGCTGGTGAGAAAAAAGTATATCCACATGATGATGGTTGATATATTCTATATATGTCAGTTAAGTCTAGGGTATTGATTGTGATATTGAATTCTATATTTTTTTTATTCAACTTTTGTTTGGAGGATCTGTCCAATGGTGAGAGAGGTGAGTTGAAGTCTCCCATAATTATTGTGTTGTGGTCTATTTGATTCTTGAAATTGAGGAGAATTTGTTTTATAAATGTCGCAGCACCATTATTTTCTGCGTAAATATTGATAATTGTTATGTCTTGTTGGTGAATGGTTTCTTTTAACAGTATATAATGTCCTTCCTTATCCCTTTTGATTAAATTAGTCTTGAAGTCGATTTTCTTCCGTATGAGGATGGCCACCCCTGCTTGCTTACAAGGACCGTGTGCATGGTATAAATTTTCCCAACCTTTCACCTTCAGCCTGTGTATGTCTTTTCCATTCAGATGTGTCTCCTGGAAGCAACATATTGTTGGATTTGTTTTTTTTAATCCACGGTACAAGCCTATGTCACTTTATTGGAGAGTTTAAGCCATTAACGATTAGAGTTACTATTGATATATGGTTTGTATTGCCACCCGTCTTTGATTATTTATCTTTTTTTTAAAATTTAGTTTGTTTATCCATGATTAGCTTTTCCCCCTCCCTCTGTCATTACTGAGGCAATTCCCACTGATGGTTTTCGTTGTTGATATTCATTTTTTCCTCGTGTAGTGTTTTCCTTAAGATGCTTTGCAATGCTGGTTTTCTGGCTGCAAATTCTTTTAGCTTTTTTTTATCACAAAATATTTTTATTTAGTTGTCTTACCTGAAACTTAATTTTTCTGAATACAGATTTCTTGGTTGTCATCCATTGTTTTTAAGTGTTTGAAATACGTTGTTCCAGGATCTTCTCACTTTCAGCGTCTGTGATGAAAAATCTGTTGTTAACATTTTTGGTTTACCCCTGATTGTAATCTGCCTCCTTTCTCTTGTAGCTTTTAATATTTTCTCTTTGTTTTGTACATTGGATATCTTCATAACAATGTTTCTTGGCATTGGTCTACTGTGATTTTTTTGTTCTCGGTGTCTTGTAAGCATCTACAATTTTTTTTATCCGTTTCCATTTTTATTTCTGGAAAGTTTTCTGTAATTATTTCATTCAGCAGGTTACTCATTCCCTTGGTTTGAATGTCTGTACCTTACTCTATCCAGATGACTCATAAGTTTTTTTTTTTTTATGATATCCCATATCTCTTGGATGTTTTTCTCATGACTTATTACCAGCATTTCCTTGTTGGCTAGACTTTTTTCAAGATGATATATTTTGTCTTCATTATCTGACATTCTGTCTTCTACTCGCTCCACTCTGTTAGTGATACTCTCAATTGAGATTTTAATTTGGTTTATCATTTCCTTCATTTCTAGAATTATTGTTTGATTTTTTTATAATCTCTATCTCCTAATAAAGATGCTTAATTTCTTTTTATATCTGTTTATGTAATTCATTTTCAATGTGTTCTTTCACTGTTTGGTTTTGATGTCTCGTATCCTCTTTAAGGTTCCATTCCATCTGTCTAAGGTATTCCTTGAGTTCTTTATATGACCATTTTTCTGATGATTCCTTCTGAATATTTAGGCTGTCCATTGTTGTTTGTACTCCTTTTCTTCCTTGTTTTTTTACGCTGCTCATGTTACTTCTTGTTTTGTTTGACTGCTGAGTTACTGCTTACTCTTATAAATTTATTTGATGCTTCGGAGGAAAGATATTAGAAGGGAAGGGAAGAAGTCACTAAAGAGAATGAGAGTAGGCAGGTAGAATTCAAGGAAGGGGGAATAAGAAAATTGAAAAGAAATGAAAAGACAAAAGAAAAATAGAAAATAAATAAAGAAAAAAAATTTAAATAATAATTATAATTAAAAGATGAAAATTAAAATTTAAAATAATATTAATAATAATAATAATAAAATAAAAAAAAACATTAAAAAAAGTTAAAGAACAACAACAACAAAAATGAAAATGAAAGAAATAGAAAAAATATAAATTAAAAAAATAATAATAATAAATGCAGTCATAGAGTTCAATTAACTTCTCTTTCAGTAGGTGGAGCTGTGTGCACTGGGCCAAGCTTCTCCTCTGAATAAGTGGGAACCAATCACTGTGCAGCAGCTCTTCCTCCCAGACTTGGTGGATCTCCAATCCTGAGTGCCTAGGGCCTTCTCTTGTGCTTCCTCAAGCCATGCCTTGCTCACCTGTGACGCTCACCACAATAGTGGTTACAAGCCAGAACTCTACTCCTGGCAGCACTGTTTTCATGAATGCCTGGGCACACTCTCCCTGTTTGCCTCCCTCAGACCCTAGTTTTGTAGAGCTTGGGGCTGAGGACCCCCAGCGAATTTTCTTGCCCTCTGGGAGCCATGCCCCCAGTACGTGGTGTAAGAGACCTCAATTGTCAGCACTTGTGGGATCAGGAGCCGGGAATTCCACGCGCTAGTCCCGAGCCAATCCTGATTCCCTAGGTCTGGCTATCGTGCTCACGGGAGAGCTGGGAGAGGCCCTTAAGGCTGAGCTGGGAGGGGCCCTTAAGGTTTCCCCGCTGTGTTGAGAGAGATGGCTAGGGTATTACACACCTGTCACGATGGTTTTAATGAAGTTATCTCCTCTGCCCGTGACGTCATTTCTATGCTATGGTGGTATCCCATGCAAATGGTGACCGTTTGTTCCCTTTGCAAGGTAACCAACGCAACGGGTGGGTCCTGACTGTCTCTCCCAAGCGCCGTTTCAATCCTGTGGCCACTGCTTTTGAAGGCTTGGTTGGCTTTTACCTCTGAAAGTTCAGAAGGGCCGAACAGTTATTTCAGTGGGATCTTAGTGCTGAGTCATGAGAACCAGGCAAACCGGAGGTTGAATGCAGCCCATCCAGGCTCGGTGTGTGTTCTGAGGGGCCCAGAATGTTCGCCCCAGATCCACATCAGGTCAACATTGCCTACTGATTCTGAGCAAACAGCATTTAGACAGTTTACGACTCCCTATGCCCGCTCAGCTGAAGAGGTCAGAGACTTGATTTTTCCATGCCTGCCTTCATGATGGATCTCCTGTATTGCTAATTTTTATATCTGTGCATGTGAGTGTGTATGTATGAGAGTGTATATATATATATATATATATATATATATATATATATATATATACACTCTCCAGATTTTTTAAAATATGAAATATATGTGTCTTATTATACACTCCCTAAATTCATTCATATTCATATATGTGTATTTATAATCAACTTTCCACAAGATTATTCTCAGAAATAATCATCCACCTGAAATACATATTTGTTTTCTAGTACTGAAAACTAAATTCAGTGAAAGGTGCAAACAAAACCTAATATTTCTACAGTTACTGAGCTAGTTTAACATCAATGCAAGTATATTCTTAGGGGACATGATGTGTATTTTGACTTTCATTTTTATTCAACACTGGTACATTACTACTCCTTCAGTTAATGCACATCATAGGATATATATTTCGTTCACAAGTTAGAAAATTTATAGGCATTTGTTTCACGATCAATCACTTCCTGATTCAGAACACATGATTCTTCTATGTTTCTTGACTGGTCTTTTCATGAGACTTCTTTCCAAACACATTATTTTCGTTTAACATCATCACTTATAAAGCAAAACTCAAACACCCTTCATGATAAACCATAATCCTAATATTACCATTAGATATATAACTGGTTGGAATGAATGATTATATATCAATATAAGATTTCTTATATGTTTTCAGATTTCAATTCAATCCATTATTTAAAGTGGAACCAGTTACATTATTTATTCATATTATCGTCTATTCATGCATTATCTCTATATTCATAGACACAGGGTACACCTCTTTGTACCCCTAATACTAATGTATATGTCTTCAAAATATTGCTCCCAGACATAGTGAAAGAAATACTCATGTTACCTGATCTACATATACATTTTACCACAGTAATATTCTGAACAAAAAAAATGTAAAGGTCACACTTATGATTGTACCAAAGCCTAAAAGGAAAGTGAACATGGATAACTAATAATATCCGTGTCCAGGTTGCCTAATGCTCTCAAATGTAAATCCCATTGGTGACAACATATTTGTTTTTACCTATGATTATATATTCAAACTCAACCCTGTTGAAAATGTCTAATCCTATCACTCATTTATACTTTGCCTGATTTCGTTATGTCGCTATTGATACTTGCTTTTCTACATAATTTCCCCAGTTCATTATTGTGAATGACTCTTCACATGTACTGACATTTACATTCACTCTCTAAACGAAACCCTATTGCTAAATAAGCTTTTTATTCCAAATCATATTCTCACTCTTCTTCCTAAACCTACCGACTATCTTTCTAATCCTACCGACTATCACTTTTTGACTGGATGTTCTCTTCTACATTCAATCATCCAAGGTACACGGTCCTATGCCATTGTATATTGATTTAACTGAGACAATTGTACAGAACGTAATTCAACACTATGTATCCCAATCAAGGGCCCAATGCCCTTCTGGGCTTCAAATCTTTCTTAGATTTCCGTTTTCATACATATATTTCACTTATATATTCTTATAAATATCGCAGGTACCCAATCCCTTTATTCATCCTGCAGAATGATTCCTAACCCAAATCGAACATATAATTAACCCTAACCATACACTAACTTTACCGAAGAGCAGGGACAGAGTTGGTATTAAAATACAGGAATGTAGGGTATCTTCACCTGCTGAGAACCTCAAATGTTCATTTAGAAATGATCCCTGGTGAAGATGAAGGCAGCTATGAAAGACCTCAGAAAGCAAAAGTCATCTTCCATGGCAATCATCCTGGTCGGGTTGAAGGGTTGTGTCTGAATCATTCTCTCTCTTCTTTATGTATACAAGATGGACCAAACCAGTTCTGTGTGGAGAGCTGTTCCGGGGTGCTTATGATTGATATGACATTCTAACTTGTGAAAGTGTTACAGGAAAACTGGGGCAGCCTCCACCTCATGGGACTTTTGGAAGCAACTGTTAGGGCAAAGTGCTTGTCAAGGCAGTGACATAATTCAGATCCTGAAGAAAGTGACCTCACCTCACTTCCTTGGTGATAAAACTCTCTGAACTTGGGATCCAGGAAGCCAGGCACTCAGAGACAGTCCCTGTCCCAGTCCCAGTGGTCTCACATGTTTGGATTTACCAAGGACAGAGTCAGTCTTTCTTGGAACCTACAGATGTGAGGATGACGAAATGCCAGGAAACCTTTGAAGAGGGGCTTTTCCTGAGAAAGCAGGTAGTGTGTCACCACTGGCTCTTGACAACTTCACAGAGTTGGCCATGCAGACCAGAACTGAGACAGGAGAGGTCATTTTGGGGAAACATAGTATGGCCCACCAGTCAGAGGACACTCCGGAGAGTCACAGACCTACTTGGGGGAAGGAGGTGCCTTTTTGGGTGTGGGTGTGATTTTGTGGTTTTGGCTCATGTTCTCAGAATAGGTAGGAAAAACGGTTTGTTTGGTTTACAGTGGACTATTTTTAGTAAGTCCTTTGACAATGCGAGTGTCTGTGTATCGCACTGTGTTCATGATTGTAGACATTAGAAGAGAGAATGGATCAATGGATGTTTCCTGTCTACTAGAAAGCTTGCCAGCATTCATTGTGCCCAATATATGAGTGGACTCAGGCTTGCCTTATAGATGGGCAACACCTACTAGCTTCATAATTTCCTGTTTTCTCCTTCAATTCTGGCAGCACTCCAGAATAGTATCATGGTTTTGTGTCCAAGATATGTACCACCTCCAATATCTGTGACATGGCCATGTACTAGATAGTTGAAGGGAATGGCTAGCATCTCAGAAATCTCAGATATCAGTTGACCAGGAAAGTCTCAGAGGAGAAACCCTGCTTTGGTCCTTTTGCTTACCTATTGTTCTGTTGCCCTGAATGTCAGGAAGATCTTTGCCTCAAGCCACCACTTTGTGAAGCCTGAAGAAAACAGTTTTCAAATGCAAATAAATGAGCATCACCTGTGGATCCATGCTTAATTGCTTTGAAAAGGGATATGTCTGAATCAGTCTCTTGGCCCTGTGTGAGGCTGTGGCTTAGATTCTCAGCACCTGATGGATCTAAAGATAGATCCATGCATGCATCCAAAACCAAAATGGCAAAAAGATCAGATATTGTTGATTAACTCTCTTGCCTTCCTCTGGTAGGTTCCTGAAATCCATCAAGTGAGAACAGGGATCCTTTGGGTCAAATAAGTTCTTCAAAACCCAGAAGAGGCTAGCCCATAGATGCTTGTTTTTTTCTCATGACTCCAATTCACTTAAAGAATCTAAACCTCAAAGTCAGTAGTCCTCAAGTTGGAGAAGCCAAACAGTATTAAAGGAAGGCCTATTTGATCACTCCTGGTTTACCGGAAGGGTGTCCACGCCACCCTGACTTTAGGCAAATGAGGGGCAGGAAGCTTATTTTGGACACTGACGTGGGCTGCTCCCCTCATGGAAACCTCCAGCCACAGGTTATGATGAGTGTCTATATGGAAGAAGATTTGGGCCATGTGGGAGTGTTTTGGTTTTAATTGTGGACATTTGAATGGTGGTTGGAAGAGATGACTGGGTCCACCTGGGCTTGCACTCTGGTGTGATTCCCCTTAGAGACTGAGTTCTGGTACTGATCTCAGAGAAGTATTGCCATGAATTGTGTTGGGATTTTAGATGGCCATGCATGAGAGTTGCCCTTGGAAAGTGACATCTAGGCCCAAGTTGACTTTCCAAAGATCACAGGAAATCTCATCCAGGATATCACATGATTTTATTCTTAAAGACTTGGCAGCCATTTTTGAGAGTCAAAACACACATGGACCTCACATTGTAGACCTAAATGGGCCTGGCTTAATCTGACATTTTGGCCACTCTTTGGGAAGCCTTGCCTGTGAGAATTCTCCAGAGTTTTCATTGAAATGAGCTTAGTCACCATTTAATGGTTCCTGAATAAATTGAAACCCACAGTGCCTCCAACTTCTTTCTTGAAAATTGGCTAGATAAAAACCATTAAAATTTTTGAAATTCCTATGACCAGGTGGCAGGAGAACAGTTGGATGTCCTGTTGCTGATCATGAGTATGTAAGACAGTGCCCTGATTGACTTGGTTTTATGAAAATGGTGTAGAACAGAGATGCCAGTAAGTTGGATCCTGCTGAGTAGTTGTCCTAGACCAGTGGTTGGCAGGAGGGTGATAAAACATCTGTGGTGGGCCATGTGGATCTGCCATTGGCTTGCAAATTGATTGTGACTGACATTTTGCAGCCAGTAGACTCTTATATGTAAAAGCATATTGTTATATGGAGAGGTTTCAGGGCAATGTTCAAAATCAGGTTGCTATGGTCAATGGGGCAAGCAATGTGGGATAGAAGCCTGGTTGGTGCATTCTCCTGTAGAACCCGACCCACCACAATTGACAGAACTCACTTCAGCACTGTGTCCCTGTTGAACTCTTTGTAATTCATGAAGCAAATTCCAAACTCCCAGTGCAGCAGCAAGAAACACCATGAATAGTGGAGGATGACCAAATGGATTTACAGTGCACACGGGGAGACACTTAGACCCCAGTGGCCACAAGTTACATACAAATAGAAAATTCAGCACTGCTGCCTCATGTTCATTGGAAAATAAGAAACAATGTCATCCATGTCACATAGATGAAGACCCAGCTTTGATGGTGTCACTCCAAATGAAGCTAATGGTCCTGACAACAGCATAAATTTCATTGCCAAACCTTAGAGGCAGTTTCTCCAGATGTCAGGCTGGCAGAACTTCATGTTTGTGGAGTGTTTACCCTGTCCCTTACTTTTGGAACCTCTTCTACCACCTCCAAATTTGTGAACTCCTGAGCATTTTCCATTCCACATATGTATTCACAGATTTTCTAACTCCTCTCCTCTAATTGTGTCTTATGTGGGGCGAAGGTAATGTCAAGGCATTGTTCTGAATGAGAGTGGGAAGTTTTTTGTGTAGCACATATTTGCATACACATTGGATACATTTTCAAATTTTCCATTCGAAATACTGAATCCCTGACACTAACACATACCCTAATAGACTTTGACTTTTAATGCTAATATTATGGAGAAAAATAACCCAAACAGAATAGAAATACAAGAGGTTCACAGGAGGCATGGTGTATAGTTGGACTTGCCTTTCGTATGATAAATGGTAGGTGTTATAAATCTAGCAAATTTTAATTGAAATAGTTCTCCATGTGTTTTAAAAGTTAACAAATATGTGAATAACTGTCTCCCTTTCTCTGTAGCCTATTCATCACATGTATTTTTATATGCACATATCGAATTCTACCTGGTATCACTCGTACATTTTGTGAGGTGGCTGGCTTGGCAGATACAAATTGTGAGAAGAGATCACTCCTACTTAATGCTGTTGGAACTGAAAATTCAACATACAGGTGAGCTTCTTAGTTGAACGACATAAATCCATGTTCATTAAAATGAATATTTTTGGATCTGTGGATGATATATATTTCATGGTGAATTTCGATTGGCATACATAATGCTACTTTTTAATGTCTCTGTGTGTGTGTGTATATATATATATATATATATATATATATATATATATATATATTTTTTTTTTTTTTTCACTCTGCAGATTTTTCAAAATATGAAGTATATTTTTCTTATTATACACTCCCTAAATTCATTCATATTCATGTATGTGGATTTATAATCAACTTTTCAAAAGATTATTCTCAGAAATATTCATCCACTTGAAATACTTATTTGTTTCCTAGTACGGAAAACTAACTTCAGGGGATCATATGATGGCTGCGAAGGGAGTGCATCACCCCCATGTACTGCGTCACTGTGAGGGAGAATGACGAGTTAGAATGGCTAAAACCTATCTTGTTAGGAATTTCCAGCAAAATTGTGGTTCTCCAAAACCAAGTGTACATATTTCCATCTCAGGAGGATCAGCTACGGGGGCTCAAACGCGAGTGATTTGTCCTCACAGAAGGTCATGCGACTTATTCAGGAAATCGCTCCGTGGCTACAGTCTGTGGCGCGTGCTGGGAAACGACGAGATAGCAAGGCAAATATACAGCGGTGCAGGTACTGTGGGCTCCTGCCAGGTATGCAATCACTGTGCTCAGTGCTGAATTCTGGGTTTGAGACGGGAAAGCATGCAGTCCAACTCGTTTCTCCACACCCGTCAGACCACAGAGGAACCCAGCGGCCACCATCATGGAGAGGTGACTTCATCATCCCTGTTTTCGACTGATCGCAGCTTATTCAGCTATAGAACAGGTAATTTCAGGATGCCATTCACCTTTGTGTTTCAGACAAATTACTCAGGCTCAGTGCTAAAGAACCCGCAGAAACTACGTCTTGGAGCCTGCTTCTATTAGAACATACAGTGAGCCCAGAGGGGCCGAATTCCGCCTCCAGGAACTGATCTGGCCCAGGGCTAAAGAACCGGCGGAAACTGCTTCTCGGTCCGGGTCTTGCTGAATATCAGTAAATATCAACCGAGCCTTCATAGGCAGTGGCAACAGGATTGAGACGGGGCTTGTGAATGCCGGTCAGGACTCACCGATTGCTTTAGTCACCCAACAAAGGGAACGAAATGCTGCCTTTTGCATGGGATACCAACATGGCAGAGATCTGATGTCATCAGAAAGCAGCAGAGGAGATAACCTCATTGATACCAGCGGTGACAGAAACAGTTGGTCTCCTGGTAAAGAAAGTGAGTCACAAACACCCGGGTCTCTCTCACTTTGTCATCAAGCCAGAGGGGCAGAGCAGAGCCGCCGCCCACGCCCGGAACAGGCCCAGCGACACACCTGCATGGTAGTCACGTCACCCCAATTGGAATAGAGGCAGAGCAGAGCCGCCGCCCTTGCCCAGAACAGGCCCAGCGACCCGCAGGCGTGGTAGTCACATCAACCGAATTGGAGTAGTTGCAGAGCAGAGCCTTCTCCCGCACCTAGTACAATCCCAGTGGCCCACCGGCATGGTAGTCAGGTCACCCCAAAATTAGTAGGGGAAGAGCAGAGCCTTCGCCCGCACCCAGAACAGGCCCAGCAACCTGCCGGCCTGGTAGTCACGACCCCCCAATTGGAGTAGGGGCAGAGCAGAGCCATCACCCGCGCCCGCAAGGTAGGCACACCTGCACCTGACTGGCAGAAGAGGCCCATCGCCCTGCCGGCACGGCAGACACTTCACCCCATTTGGAATAGGAGCAGAGCAGATCCATTGCCCGTGCCCGCAAGGCAGGCAGACCTGCGACAAACTGGCGGAACAGGCCCAGCAACACACCTGCATGGTAGTCACGTCACCCCAATTGGAATAGGGGCAGAGCAGAGCCGCTGCCAGCACCTACAAGGTAGGCAGACCTGCGACCGATCGGCAGAACACCCCAGGGGTCCACGGGTAATAGCTGCAGCAGATGGAATGTCAGATAAAGAACTCAGGATATACATGCTTCAGATGATCTGGAGTCTCAAGGAAGACATTAGACAGCAAAATCAGACAATGAAAGATCACTTCGACAATGAATTACATAAACAAATCCAAGAAGCAAAAGATCAGCTATACAGAGAGATAGAGGTTGTAAAAAATAACAAACAGAAATCCTAGAAATGCAGAAAGCAATAAACCAACTAAAAAACTCAATTGAGAAGACTACCAGCAGAGTAGAACACTTAGAAGGTAGAACATCAGACAATGAAGACAAAGTATTCCAACTTGAAAAGAACATAGACAGCTCAGCAAGACTGTTAAGAAACCATGAACAGAATATCCAAGAAATACGGGATAACATAAAGAGACCAAACATAAGAGTCATTGGAATACAGGAAAGTATAGAGGTTAAAACCAAAGCAATGAGGAATGTATTCAATGAAATAATACGAGAAAACTTCCCAGACTTGAAGAATCAGACTGACTCCCAAGTCCTAGAAGCCTACAGGACGCCAAATGTGCAAAATCATAAGAGATCCACACCTAGACACATTATAATGAAGATGCCCAACGTACACAATAAGGAGAGAATTTTAAATGCTACAAGAGAAAAAAAGCAGATTACATTTAGGGGTAAAACAATCAGGATAACAGCTGATCTTTCAACACAGACTCTGAAAGCTAGAAAATCCTTGAATAACATTTTTCAAACACTGAAAGAAAATGGATTCCAACCAAGAATTGTGTATCCAGTGAAATCAAGCTTCAGGATGGAAGATAAAATTATAACCTTCCATGATAAAAAAAAAGTTAAAATAATTTGTAGCTAGAAAACCATCTCTTCAAAACATCCTCGGAAAATATTACAGGAAGAAGAAAGGGAAATAACAATAAAAACCAACAGTGGGATGTAGTACAGTAAAAGTGGGAAATAATCAAAGAAGAAAACAATCCATGTTTAATAACATAAATAAACAAATAGGGCTAGAAGAACAACCATTATCTCAATGATAACTGTAAATGTTAATGCCTTAAACTCACCAATTAAGAGACAGAGGCTAGTAGAATGGATCACAAAACAAGACCCAATAATATGCTGCCTACAGGAGACGCATTTGATAGGAAAAGACATACATAGACTGAAGGGGAAAGGTTGGGAAAAATCATGTCACTTATATGGATTTCGGAAACAAGTAGGAGTGTCCATACTCATATCAAATAAAATAGATTTCAAGCCAAAGTTAATCAAAAGTGATAAAGAGGGACACTATATACTGCTCAAGAGAACCATACAGCAACAAGACATAACCATTATAAATATATATATGCCCCAAAACAATGGTGCAGCTATGTCCATCAAACAAACTTTTCTCAAGATCAAGAGTCTAATAGACCACCATACAATAATCATGGGAGACTTCAACACACCTCTCTCACCACTGGACAAGTCTTCCAAACAAAAGTTGAAATAGAAAACTATAGAACTCAATAACACAATTAATAACCTAGACTTAATTGACATATATAGAATATACTCCACAACATGAAGCAGTTACATTTTTCCTCAGCAGCACATGGATCCTTCTCAAAAATAGATCATATATTATGTCACAGGGCAATTCTTAGACAATATAAAGCAGTAGAGATCATACCATGCATCTTATCTGATCATAATGGAATATAAACTAAAAATCAATGATAAAAGAAGGAAGGAAAAATCATGCATCACTTGTAGAATGAACAACAGGTTACTGAATGAACAATGGGTTATAGAAGACATAAAGGAGGAAATTAAAAAATTCTTAGAGATAAATGAAAACACAGGCACAACATATCAGAATCTATGGGACACATTGAAATCCGTTCTAAGAGGAAAATTCATTGCTTGGATTTCGTTCCTTAAAAAAAGAAAAAAACAACAGCAAATAAATGATGTCATACTTCATCTCAGAATCCTAGAAAAAGAAGAGGAAAACAATAGCAAAATAAGTAGAAGGTAAGATTTAATTAAAATCAAAGCTGAAATTAATGAAATCGAAACAAAAGAAACAATTGAAAAAATTGAGGAAACTAAAAGTTGGTTCTTTGAAAAAATAAATAAAATCGACAGACCCTTAGCCATGCTAATGAAAGAAGAAGAGAGAAAACTCAAATTACTAGCATACGGGATGAAAAAGTCAATATCACATATTAAGGTCTATAAACAAGTCAGCATGGCACCTGGTATTTTGCCAGAGAAATGTTAGGGTCTGTAAACAAGTCTGGATGGCGCCTGGCCAAATGCCATAGGGAGTGGTTTTTGAAGTAACAAAAGCAAGCCATTAAGTGTGGAGATTCCTTACTGGTTGACTGCTGTATCTATTTTATGCTAATTAGATAAGCTTTATAAAATGTATAAATATCGCTTGGATTCTACAATAAACGGCTTCCACTCCTGCTGTATCAATCTACACAAGTTATTTGTCACCCCCTGGCAATCACAGCAGATATTTCTGAAATACAGAAGATAATAAGAAATTAATTTGATTCGTTATACTCCAATATAATAGAAGATAGTGAAGGCATCGAAAAATTTCTTAAGTCATATGATCTGTCCAGATTGAGTCAGGAGGATATAGACAACCTAAGCAGACCAATATCAATTGAGGAAATAGAAGAAACCATACAAAGATTACCAACTAAGAAAAGACCAGGACAGTATGGGTATACAGCAGAGTTTTACAAACCCTTAAATATGAACTAATACCAATACTTATCAAGCTATTTCAGGAAATTGAAAAAGAGGGAGATCTTCCAAATTCATTCTACCAGGCCAATATCACCCTAATTTCTACACCAGACATAAACACTTCAAACAAAGAAAACTACAGACCAATATCCCTAAAGAACCTAAATGCAAAAATCCCTAATTAAATTCTGGCGAATCAGATACAAAAACATATTAAAAAAATTGTGCACCATCATCAAGTAGGATTCATCCGTGGAATGCAAGGCTTGTTCAATATACGAAAATCAATAAATGTTATTCACCACATCAATAGACTTAAAAATAAGAACCATATGATCATCTCGATAGATGCACAAAAAGCATTCGACAAAGTACAGCATCCCTTTATCTTCAAAACTCTAGAAAAACTAGGAATAACAGGAACATACCTCAATATTGTAAAAGCAATCTATGCTAAGCCTCAAGCTAGCATCATTCTGAATCTAGAAAAATTGAAGGCATTCCCTCTAAAATCTGGAACAAGAATGGGATGCCCTCTCTCACCACTTCTGTTCAATACAGTTCTCGAAACACTGGCCAGAGCAATTAGACAGACGGAAGAAATTAAAGGCATAAAAATAGGAAAAGAAGAACTTAAATTATTACTATTGCAGAAGACATGATTCTATACCTAGCAGACCCAAAAGGGTCTACAAAGAAACTAATAGAGCTAATAAATGAATTCAGCAAAGTGGCAGGATATAAAATCAACACACATAAATCAAAGGCATTCCTCTATATCAGCGACAAATCCTCTGAAATGGAAATGAGAACAACCACTCCATTCACAATATCCTAAAAAAAAAAAAAAGATGGGAATCATCCTAACAAAAGAGGTGAAAGTCTTATACAATGAAAACTACAGAACCCTAAAGAGAGAAATATAAGAAAATCTTAGAAGATGTAAAAATATATCTTGTTCATGGATAGGCAGAACTAACATCATCAAAATGGCGATATTACCAAAATTTCTCTATAGGTTTAATGCAATGCCAATCAAAATCCCAAAGGCATTTCTTGTAGAAATAAAGAAAGCAATCATGAAATACATATGGAAAAATAAAAGTCCCAGAATAGCAAAAACAATGCTAGGCAGGAAGTGTGAATCAGGCGGTAGAGCGATACCAGACTTCAAACTATACTACAGAGCAATAGTAACAACAATAGCATGGTACTGGTACCAATATAGGCCGGTGGACCAATGGTACAGAATAGAGGACACAGAAACCAATCCACAAAACTACAACTATCTTATATTTGATAAAGGGGCTAAAAGCATGCAATGGAGGAAGGATAGCATCTTCAACAAACGGTGTTTGGAAAACTGGAAATCCATATGTAACAAATTGAAACTGAATCCCTTTCTCTTGCCATGCACAAAAGTTAACTCAAAATGGATCAATGAGCTTGATATCAAATCAGAGACACAGTGTCTGATAGAAGAAAAATTTGCTTACGATGTGCATACTGTGGGGTCGGGCTCCAAATTCCTCAATAGGACACCCATAGCACAAGAGTTAATAACTAGAATCAACAAATGGGACATAAACTAAAAAGTTTTTTCGCAGCAAAAGAAGCAATAAGAGAGGTAAATAGGGAGCCTACATCCTGGGAAGAAATCTTTACTCCTCACACTTCAGATAGAGCCCTAATATCCAGAGTATACAAAAAACTCAAAAAATTTGACAATAAGATAACAAATAACCCAATCAACAAATGGGCTGAGGACCTCAACAGACACTTATCAGATGAGGACTTACAATCAATCAACAAGTACATGAAAAAATGCTCACCATCTCCAGCAGTCAGAGAAATGCAAATCAAAACCACCCTAAGATACCATCTCACTCCAGTAAGATTGGCAGACATTATGAAGTCAAACAACAACAAGTTCTGGCAAGGATGTGGGGAAAGAGGTACACTTGTACATTGCTGGTGGGACTGCAAATTGGTGCAGCCAATTTGGAAAGCAGTATGGAGATTTCTTGGAAAGCTGGGAATGGAACCACCATTTGACCCAGCTATTCCCCTACTCAGTCTATTCACTAAAGACCTAAAAAGAGCATGCTACAGGGACACTGCTACATCGATGTTCATAGCAGAACAATTCACAACAGGAAGACTGTGAAACCAACTTAGATGCCCTTCAATGAAAGAATGGAGAAAATACTGTGGCATTTATACACAATGGAGTATTACTCTGCATTGAAAAATGAAAAAAATCATAGAATTTGGAGGGAAATGGATGGCATTAGAGCAGATTATGCTAAGTGAAGCTACCCAATCCTTAAAAAACAAATGCCAAATGTCATCTTTGATATACGGAGAGTAACTAAGAACAGAGGAGAGACAAAGAGCATGACAAGATGATTAACATTAAACCGGGATGAGAGGTGGAAAGGAAAGGGAGAGAGAAGGAAAATTGCATGGAATTGGAAGGAGACCCTCAGGGTTATATAAAATTACATACAAGAGAAAGTGAGGGGAAAGGGAAAAATAATACAAGGGGGACAAATTTATTACAGTAGAGGGGGTAGAGAGAGAAGAGGGGAGGGGCGGGGAGGGGAGGGGGGATAGTAGAGGATAGGAAAGGCAGCAGAATTCAATAGACACTAGTATGGCAATATGTGAATCAATAGATGTGTAAATGATGTGATTCTGTAATCTGTACATGGGGTAAAAATGGGAGTTCATAATGCACTTGAATCAAAGTGTGAAATATGATATAACAACAACTATGTAATGTTTTGAACAATTATAAATAAAAATGAAAAAAAATAAAACTAACTATGGTGAATAATGCATGAAATCCTAATATTTCTACAGTAACTGAACCAGTTTAACATCAATGCAAGTAGATTCCTATGGGACATGATGTGTACTTTGACCTTCATTTTTATTCAACACTGGTACATTACTATTTCATAAGTTTATGCACATCACAGGATATATATTTCATCCACAATTTAGCAAAGTTATAGGCATTTGTTTCACTTTCAATCAATTCCTGCTTTGAACACATGGATTCCTCCATATTTCTTGACTGGTCTTTTCATGAGACTTCCTTCCAAACACATTATTTTCGATTTCCATAAACACTTTTGAAACAAAACTCACACACACTTCATCATAAACAATAACCCTAAGATTACCATTATATGTGTAACTGGTTGGAGTGAATGATTGTATGTCAATATATGATTTCCTATATATTTTAAGATATCAATTCAATCCATTATTTAAAGTGAAAAAAGTTATATTATTTATTCACACTAAGGTCTATTCATGCATTATCTCTATATCCGTAGACACAGGGTACACCACTTGGTACCCACAATACTAATTTATGTGTCCTCAAATATTGCTCCCAGAAATGGTGGAAGAAATGCACATATCATATGATCTACATATATATTTGATCACAATAATTTTCTGGGCACAAAATGCAAAGGTCACACTTATGATTGTACCAAATCCTAAATGGAAAGTGAACATGGCTTACTAAAAACATCCATATCCAAGTTGCCTAATGCTTTCAAATGTCATTCCTATTGGTGACTACATATTTGTTTCTTCCTAAGATTATGTACTCAATCTCAACCCTGTTGAAAATGTCTAATCCTATCACTCACTATATAATTGCCTCATTTCATAATGTCTCTATTGATATTTTCCTTCCTACATATTTTCCCCAGTTAATCATTGTGACTGACTCTTCACATGTGCTGACATTTACATTCACTCTATAACCGAAACCCTATTGCTACAGAAATTTTTGTCCAAATTTTATACTCACTCTTTTTTATAAACCTACCGACTATCTTCCTAATCCCACCGACTATCTCAATTTGAGTGGATGTTCTCTTCTAAAACCAAACATCCAAAGTATAAGGTCCTATGCCATTGATTATCAATTTATCTGAGACATCTGTGTAGAACGTAATTAAAAGCTAAGTATCCCAATCAAGGGCCTAATGCCCTTCTGGGCTTCAAATCTTACCAACATTTCTGTTTTCATACTTATATTTCACCTCTATAATCTTATAAATATCGCAGGTTCCCAATACTATTAATCATCCTGCAGGATGATTCGTAATCCAAGTCGAACATGTTAATAACCCTAACCATACACTCTTCCCTCAATCTAACTTTACAGAAGAGCAGCGAGAGAGTTCATCTTACAATACAGGAATGTAGGGGATCTGCCTCCTGCTGAGAACCTCAAAGGTCCATGCAGATTTGATCCCTGGAGAAGATTAGGCAGCTATGAAGGACCTGAGAGAGCAAAAGTCATCTTCCATCGCAAAAAACCTTTCCAGAATGAAGGGTTTTGTCTGAATAAGCCTCTCTTCTTAATGTAGAGAAGATGGACCATACCAGGCATGTGTGGAGAGCTGTTCCTGGGTGCCTATGGTTGATATGCCATTCTAACATATGAAAGTGTCACAGGAAGTAAGGGCTGCCTCCATCTCATAGGACTATTGAAAGCTACTGTTAGGACAAAGTGGTTGCCAAGGCAGTGACCTCATTAAATTCCTGAAGGAAGTAACCTCACCTCACTTCCTTGGTGATGAAACTCTCTGAACTTGGGATCCGGGAAGCCAGGCACGCAGAGCCAGTCCCATTCCCAGTCCCAGTGGTCTCACTTGTTTGAATTTAACAAGGACAGAGTCAGTCTTTCTTGGTACCTACTGATGTGAGGATTGACAAATGTCAGGAAAGCTCTGAAGAGAGGCCTTTCCTGAGAAAGCAGGTAGTGGCTCACAGCTGGCTAGTGACAACTTCACAGATTGGGCCAATGAGACCATATCTGACACAGGACAGGCGATTTCATCAGAACATAGTATGGCCCACCTGTCAGAGGACACTCCTGATAGTCACAGACCTACTTGGGGGAAGGAGCTGCCTTTGTGTGTGTGGGTGTGGGTTTGAGGTTTTGTCTCAAGTTCTGAGAATAGGTAGGAAAGGCGGTTTGTTTGTTTTGGAGTGAACTGTTTCTGGTAAGTCGTTTGACAAGGCCAGTGTCTCTTTGTCTGTGTATCCCACTGTGTCCATGGTTTTAGACATTAGAAAAGAGAATGAATCATTGTATGTGTCCTGACTAGTAGAAGGCTTCCCAAGATTCATCTTGCCCAATTTATGAATGGACTGTGGCTTGACTTATGGGTGGGCAACTCCTACAATCTTGCTAAGGTCCTGTTTTCTTCCTGAATTCTGGCCAATTTCCAGAATAGTCTCATAGTTTTGTGTCCAAAATATGTACCACCTCCAAGCTCTGAGACTTGGCCATGTACTGGATTGCTGAAAGGAATGGGAGCATCTAAGAAAACTCAGATATGAGTGTGACCAGAAAATTCTAATGGAGAAACCCTGCTTTGGGCCTTTTGCTTACCAATTGTTCTGTTGCCCTGAATGTCAGAACGTCTTTGCCTCAGGCCACACCTTTGTAGAGTCAAAAGAAATAGTTTTCAAATAGAAATGAATGGGCATCACCTGTGGCTCTTTGCTTAATTGCTTTGGAAAGGGATGTGTCTGAATCAGCTTTTTGGCCCTGTATGAGGCTGTGGCTTAGATTCTTAGCACCTGATGGATCTAAAGAAAGATCCCATGTGTGCATCCAAAACCAAAATGGACAAAAGAGCATTCATTTTGGATGAAGTCTCTCGCATTCCTCTGTAAGGTTCCTGACCTTCATCAAGTGAGAATAGTGATCATTTGGTTTAAATGTGTTCCTCAAAACCCTGCAGAGGATAGCCCCTAAGTGCTTGATTTTTCTCATGACTCCAAATCACATAAAGACTCTAAACCCCACAGTCAGTAGGCCTCAAATTGGAGAAGCAGTGCCATCTTAATGGCCGGCCAATTTGATCACTCCTGGTTCACTGGAAGGATGTCCAGGCCACCCTGATTTTAGGCAAATGAGGGGCAAGGGTGGTTATTTTGGACACTGTCTTGGGCAGCACCCCTCATGGAAACCTCCAGCCAGAGGTTATGATGAGTGGGTATATAGAAAAGATGAGTGACATGTGGGAGTGTTTTGGATTTAATTGTGGATATTTGTGTGGCAGTTGGAAGACATAACTGGGTCTACCTGGGCTTGAACTTTGGTGTGATTCCCCTTAGAGACTGAGTTCAGAAACTGACCTCAGAAAAGTATTGCCATGTATTGTGTTGGGATTAAAGAGGCCATGTATGAGAGTCACCCTTGGAAACTGAGATCTAGCCCCAGAGTGGCTTTGCACAGAGCACTGGGAATCTCAGCCAAGGTATCACATGATTTCATTCGAAAGACTTGGCAGCCATATTTGAGAGTCAAAACACACATGGAACTCACATTGTAGACCTCAATGGGCCTGGCTTAATGTGACCTTTTGTCCACTCTTTGAGAAGCCTTGCCTGTGAGGGTTCTTCAGAGCTTTCATTGAAATAATCTTCCTCACCATTTAATGGTTCCTGAAAAAATTGAAACCCACAGTGCTTCCAACTTCATCCTTGTAAAATGTCTAGATAAATACCATGAAATTTTTGAAATTCCCATGATTAGGTTGCACTAGAGAACCTTTGGATGTCCTGCTGCTGATCATGGATGTACCTTACAGTGCCTTGCTTGACTGGGTTTTATGAAAATGATGTACAACAGAGGTCCCAGTAAGTTTCAGGCTCCTAAGAAGTGGGCCTAGAGTTGTGGTGGGCAGGAGTGTGATAAAACTTCTGTGTTGGAGCAATTTGGATCTTCCATTGGCTTAAAAATGGCTTGTGGCTTACATGGTGCAGCCAGCAGACCCTTATAAGTAAAGGCATCTTGTTATATGGAGAGGATTCAGGGCAATGTTCAGAATCAGGTTGCTATGGACAAGGATGCAATGGGGCAAGCTTTGAGGGATAGAAGATTGGTTGGTGCATTTTCCTGCAGACCCTGACCCACCACACGTGACAGAACTTCCTCCAGCACTGTGTCCCAGTTGAACTCCTTCTATTTTATGAAGCAAATACCAAACTACCAGTGCAGCAGCAAAAACCCCACAAAAAGTGTAGGAGGGCCAAATGGCTTCACAGTTCAACGGGGAGACACTTAGACCACAGAGGCCACAGTTTACCTAAAAAGAAAAATATCAGCACTGCTGCCTCATGTTCATTGAAACATCAGAAACAATGTCCTCCAGGTCTCATAGATGCAGACCCAGCTTTGATGGTCTCACTACAAAGGAAGCCAAATCTCCTGACAACAACATATATTTAAGTGCCCTATCTCAAGGCAGTTTCTCAAAAAGTTTTTAGGCCAGCAGAGCTCCATGTTTGTGGAGTGTTTACCCTGTCCCTTGCTTTTGGAAACTCCTCTAACACCTCCAAGGTTGTGAACTCCTGAGCATTTTCCATTCCAGATATGTGTTCACTGATTTTCTAACTCTTCTCCTCTAATTGTGTCTTACTTGGGGTGAAGGTAATGTCAAGGCATTGTTCTGGATGAGAGTGGGAGGACATTTGTGCAGCATATATATGCATACAAATTGGATTCATATTCCAATTTTCATTTTGAAATATTGAATCCCTGACACTAACCCATACCTACTAGACTCAAACAACTCATCCTAATATGATAGAGAAAAATAACCCAAACCTATAGAAATACAAGCAGTTCATTGGAGGCATGTTGTATAGTTGGACTTGCCTTTTGCATTATATAAGGTAAAAGTTATAAATTTAGTCAATTTTTAATCGAAGAAGTTCTCCATAAGTTTTTAAACTTAAAAAATACGAGAATTCTTGTTTCCCTTTCTCTTTAGCCTATTCACACTTGTATATTTATATGCATATATAGAATCCTACCAGGTATCACACGTACATTTTGAGGTGGCTGACTTGGCATATACAAACTGTGAGAAGAGTTCACACCTCCTAAACGCTGTTGGAACTGAAAATTCAACCTATAGGGGAGCTTCCTAGTAGAAGAACATTATACATAAATTCATGTTCAGTATAATAAATATTTTTGCATCTGTGGGTGATATATATTTACTGATGAATTTCTATTGCCATTTATATTGCTTCTTTTAAATGTCTGTCAGTGTTTTGTGTGTTTGTGTGTGTGTGTGTGTGTGTGTGTGTGTGTGTGTAATATATCTGTACACTTGGCAGATTTTTCAAAATATGAAATATATGTGTCTAATGTAAACTCTCTAAATTCATTCATGTTCATGTATGTGGATTTATAATCAACTTTTCACAAGATTATACTCAGAAATATTCATCCACCTGAAATACATATTTATTTCCTAGTACTGAAAACTAACTTCAGTGAATGGTGCATACAAATCCTAATTATTCTACAGTAACTGACCCAGTCTAACATCAATGCAAGTAGATTCCTATGGGACATGATATGTAATTTGACGTTCATATGTACTCAACACTGGTACATTATTATTTCTTCAGTTTTTGCACATTTTAAGTTATACACTTCATCCACAAGTTCACAAATTTACAGGCATTTGTTTCAACTTTAATCACTTCTTGCTTCAGAACACATGTATTGTCAGGGTTTCTTGACTGGTCTTTTCATGAGACTTCTTTCCAAACACATTATTTTTGATTTCCATAATCACTTTTGAAGCAAAACTCACACACTCTTCATGATAAACCAAACAATAATATTTCCATTAGATATATAACTGGTTGGAATGAATGATTGTATATCAATATACGATTTCTTGTAATTTTTCAGATATCAATTCAATTCATTATATAAAGTTTAAAAAAGTTATATTATTTATTCACAGTATGGTCTATTCATGCTTTATCTCTATCTTAATAGACACAGGGTACACCTCTTTGTACCCCTAATTCTAATTTTAAATCTTCAATATATTGCTCCCAGAAATGGTGAAGGAAATACTCATGTCACCTCATTATCACAGTAATATTCTGGACAAAAAATGGAAAGGTCACACTTATGATTGTACCAAAGCCTAAATGGAAAGTGAACATGGATTACTAAAAACATCCATGTCCAGGTTGTCTAATGCTGTCAATTGTCAATCCTATTGGTGACTACATATTTGTTTTTTCCTAATTTATATATTGAAACTCAACCCTGTTGAAAATGTCTAATTCTATCCCTCACTTTATACTTTGCCTGATTTCGTAATGTTTCCATTGATATCTGCTTTTCTACACATTTTCCCCAGTTCATCATAGTGACTGACTCTTCATATGTGCTGATATTTACATTCACTCTATAACCAAAAGTCTATTGCTAAAGAACTTTTGGTCCAAATCCTATACTCACTCTTCTTCCTAAACCTACTGACTATCTTCCTAATCCTACTGAATATCCCTTTTTGACTGGATGTTCTCTTCTAAATTCAATCATCCAATGTACAAGGTCCTATGCCATTGTATATCGAATTATCTGAGACATCTTTGCAGAACATAATTCAAAGCTAAGTATCCCAATCAAGGGCAAAACCCTTCTGGGCTTCAAATCATAACTAGGTTTCTCTTTTCATAATTATATTTCACCTCTATATTCTTGTAAATATTGCAGGTTCCCAATCCCATTATTCATCGCACAGAATCATTCGTAACACAAATCAAACCTGTTTTTAACACCAAGTATACACTGTTCCCTCAATCATTTTACAGAAGAGCAGGGACAGAGTGGTTCTTACAATACAGGAAAGTTGGAGACCTTCCTCCTGATGAGAACCTCAAATATCCATGCACAAATGATACCTGGAGAAGTTGTAGGCAGGTATGAAGCACCTAAGAGAGAAAAAGTCATCTTCCATGGCAAACAACCTGGTCAGGATGAAGGGATGTGTCTGAATCTGCCTCTCTATTCTTATTGTAGAGAAGGTGGACCAAACCAGGCCTGAGTGGAGAGCTGTTCCCAGGTGCCAATGGTTGATAAACATTCTACCTAATAAAAGTGTCAAAGGAAGTAGGGGCAACCTCCATCTTATGTTACCCTTGGAAGCAACTGTTAGGACAAAGTGGTTGCCAAGGCAGTGACCTCATTCAGTTTCAAAGAATGTGACATCCCTCATTTCCTTGGTGATGGAAATCTCTGAACTTGGTATCCAAGAAGGCAGGCACCCAGAGGCAGTCCCAGTCCCTGTCCCAGTGGGCTCACTTGTTTGGATTTACCAAGGACAGAGTCAGTTTTCTTGGTACCTAATGATGTGAGGATGGCCAAATGCCAGGAGAGCTCTGAAGATGGACCTTTCCTGAGAAAACAGGTAGTGGCTAACCACTTTTTCCTAACATCTTCACAGAGTTGGTCAAGGAAACAAGATCTGAGAGAAGACAGGCCATTTCGGGGGAACATACTATGGCCCACCAGTCAGAGGACACTCCGGATAGTCACAGACCTACTTGGGGGAAGGAGGTGCTTTTGTGGGAGTGGGTGTGGGTTTGTTGTTTTGTCTCATGTTCTGAGAATAGATCGAAAAGGCGGTTTGTTTGGTTTGGAGCAGACAGTTTCTAGTAAGTCATTTGACAAGGCGAGTGTTTCTGTTTATGTGTATCCCACTGTGTCCGTTGTTGTAGACATTACAAAAGAGAATGCATTAATGGATGTGTCCTGTCTAGTATAAAACTTCCCATAATTCATCCTGCCCAATATATGAATGGACTGCAGCTTCTCTTATCGATGTGCAACACCTGCTATCTTTCTAAGTTGTTGTTTTCTTCCTGAATTCTGGCCACTCTCCAGAATAGGCTCATGGATTTGTGTCCAAAATATGTACCACCTCCAAGCTCTGTGACATGGCCATGTACAGGATTGCTGAAGAGAATGGCGAGCATCTCAGAAAACTCAGATATCAGTGTGACCAGGAAAGTCTCAGTGCAGAAACCCTGCTTTGGGCCTTTTGCTTACTTATTGTTGTGTTGCACTGAATGTCAGGAAGGTCTTTGCCTCAGGCCACCCCTTTGTGAAGCCTGAAGAAAACAGTTTTCAAATGGAAATGAATGGGCCTCACCTGTGGTTCTTTGCTTCATTGTTTTGGAAAGGGATGTGTCTTTATCAGCCTCTTGGACCTGTGTGGGGCTGTGACTTAGGTTCTCAGCACCTGATGGATCTTAAGAATGATCCCATGTGAGCTTCCAAAACCAAAATAGCATAAAATATCATTCATTGTGGATGAAGTCTCTTGCCTTCCTCTGTTAGGTTCCTGCACTCCATCAAATGAGAATAGGAATTCTTTGGGTCAAATGAGTTCTTCAAAGCCCTGCAGAGGTGCTTGTGTTTTCGCATGACTCTAAATCACCTAAAGAATCGATACCTAAATTCAGTATGCCTCAAATTGGAGAAACACAGAAGTATTAAAGGCAGGCTTATTTGTTCACTCCTGGTTCACAGAAACGGCGTCCAGACTACCCAGACTTTAGGCAAATGAGGGGCAAAGGAGCTGATTTTGGACACTGTCTTGGGCTGCGCCCCTCATGGAAACCTCCAGCCAGAAGTTAAGATGATTGACTATATGGAATAAGATGAGGGCCATGTGGGAGTGTTTTGGTTTTAATGTTGCTCATTTGTGTGGCATTGGAATAAATTATTGGGTCCACGTGGGCTTGAACTCTGGTGTGATTCCCCTTAGAGACTGGGTTTTGGAAGTGAACTCAGGGAAGCATTGCCATGAATTGTGTTGGGATTTTAAGAGGCCAAGCATGAAAGTCACTCTTGGAAACTGAGACCTAGACCCCGGGTGGATTTCCACAGAGGTCTGGGAATCTCAGCAAGGATATTACATTATTTTATTCTTAAAGATGGCAGCCATAGTTGAGAGTCAAAACACACATGGACATCACATTGTAGACCTCAATGGGCCTGGCCTAATGTGACCTTTTGTCCACTCTTTGGGAAGCCTTGCCTGTGAGAGTTCTCCAGAGATTTCATTGAAATGAGCTTCCTCAACATTTAATGTTTGCTGAATGTATTGAAACCCACAGTGCCTCCAACTTCATGCTTGAAAAATGGCTAGATAAATACCATGAAATTTTTGAAATTCCTATGACCAGGTGGCACTGGAGAAACATTGGATGTCCTGTTGCTGATCATGAGTATACCGGTCAGTGCCTTGATTTACTGAGTTTCATGAAAATGGTGTAGAACAGAGATGCCAGTATGTTGGAGCCTGCTGATTAGTGGGTCTAGAGCAGTGGTGGGGAGGTGTTTGATAAAACATCCGTGGTAGGGCCATGTGGATCTACCATTGGATTCCAAATGGCTTGTAACTGACATGGTGCAGCCAGCAGACTCTTATATGTAAAGGCATCTTGTTATATGGAGAGTTTTAAGAGGAAAATTAAGAATCAGGTTGATATGGACAAGGGGACAATGGGGCAAGCTGTGAGAGATAGAAGCATAGTTGGTGCATTCTCTTGCAGACCCTGACCCACCACACATGACAGAACTCCCTCCAGCACTGTGTCCCAGTTTATCTCCTAGTATTTCGTGAAACAAATACCAAACTCACAGTGCAGCAGCAAAAACACCACAAAAAGAGGAGAAGGAACAAATGGCTTCACAGTCCACACGGGGAGACACTTAGTCCCCAGTGGCCTCAGTTTATCTACAAAAAGAGGATTCAGCACTGCTTCATCTTGTTCATTGGAAAATAAGAAACCATGTCCTCCAGGTCACATAGATGCAGACCCAGCTTTGATGGTCTCACTACAAAGGAAGCCAAATCTCCTGAGTACAACATATATTTCAAGTGCGGAAGCTCAGAGGCAGTTTCTCAAAAAGTTTTTAGGCCAGCAGAGCTCCATGTTTGTGGAGTGTTGACCCTGTCCCCTAGTTTTGGAAACTCCTCTACCACCTCCAAGGTTGTGAACTCCTGAGCATTTTCCATTCCAGATATGTATTCACTGATTGTGTAACTCTTCTCCTCTAATTTTGTCTTACTTGCGGTGAAGGTAATGTCAAGGCATTGTTCTGGATGAGAGTGGGAGGATATTTGTGCAGCATATATTTACATACACATTGGATTCATTTTCCAATTTTCCATTTGAAGTACTGAATCCCTGACCCTAACCCATACCTAGTAGACTCAGACTATTCATCCTAATATAATGGGGGAAATTAACACAACACAATAGAAATACAAGCACTTCAGAGGAGACATGTTGTATAGTTGGACTCGACATTTGCATTATATAAGGTAGGGGTTATAAATCTAGTCAAATTTTAATTGAAATATTCTCCATGTGTTTTTAAACTTAACAAATATGTGAATTCTTGTTTCCCTCTTCTGTAGCCTCTTCACACGTGTATATTTATATGCATATATAGAATCCTACCAGGTATCACACGTACATTTTTGTGAGGTGGCAGTCTTGGCAGATACAAATTGTGAGAAGTGTTCACTCTTCCAAAATGCTATTGGAAATGAAAATTCAACCTATAAAAGAGCGTCCTAGTAGAACAACTTTATACATAAACTCATGTTCAGTAAAATAAATATTTTTGCCTCTGTGGATGATATATATTTACCAATGAATTCAGATTGGCATTTATATTGGTACTTTTTAAAGTCTGTGAGTGTTGTGTGTGTGTATGTGTTTGTGTGTGTGTGTGTATATATATATATATATATATATATATATATATATATATATATATAGATAGATAGATAGATAGATATAGATAGATAGATAGATAGATAGATAGATATAGGTATCGATATAGATATAGATATACTCTCCAAATTTTTCAAAATATAAAATATATTTGTCTAATATACACTCTCTATATAATTCATGTTCATGTATGTGGATTTGTAATCAACTTTTCACAAGATTATAATCAGAAATATTCATCCACCTGAAATACATATTTGTTTTGTAGTACTGAAAACTAACTTCAGTGAAAGGTGCATACAAATCCTAATTAACAACAGTAACTGACCCAGTCTAACATCAATGCAAGTAGACTCCTATGGGACATGATATGTAATTTGTCATTCATTTGTATTCGACACTGGTACATTATTGTTTCTTCAGTTTTTGCACATCATAGGATATACATTTCATCCACAAGTTCACAAATTAATAGGCATTTGTTTCAACTTTAATCACTTCTTGCTTCAGAACACATGTATTGTCAGGGTTTCTTGACTGGTCGTTTCATGAGACTTCTTTCCAAACACATTATTTTGAATTTCCATAATCATTTTGAAGCAAAACTCACACACTCTTCATGATAAACCAAAACACTAATATTTCCATTAGATATATAACTGGTTGGAATGAATGATTGTATATCAATATACGCTTTCCTTTAATTTTTCAGATATCAGTTCAATTCATTATTTAAAGTTCAATAAAGTTATATTATTTATTCACGGTATGGTCTATTCATGCTTTTTCTCTATTTTCATAGTAACAGGGTACACCTCTTTGTAACCACGATTCTAATTTTACATCTTCAATATATTGCTCCCAGAAATGGTGAAGGAAATACTCATGTCACCTCATTATCACAGTAATATTCTGGACAAAAAATGGAAAGGTCACACTTATGATTGTACCAAAGCCTAAATGGAAATTAAACATGGATTTTTAAAAACATCCATGTCCAGGTTGCCTAATGCTGCCAAATGTTAATCCTATTGGTGGCTACATATTTGTTTTTTCCTAATTTATATTTTCAAACTCAACCCTGTTGAAAATGTCTACTTCTATCACTCACTTTATACTTTGCCTGATTTCGTAATGTTTCTATTGATATCTGCTTTTCTACATATTTTCCCCAGTTCAACATAGTGACTGCCTCTTCATATGTGCTGACATTTACATTCACTCTATAACCGAAAGTCTATTGCTAAAGAACTTTTGGTCGAAATCCTATACTCACTCTTCTTCCTAAACCTACCAACTATCTTCCTAATCCTAGTGAATATCTCGTTGACTGGATGTTCTCTTCTAAATTCAATCATCCTATGTACAAGGTCCTATACCATTGTATATCGAATTATCTGAGACATCTTTGCAGAACATAATTCAAAGCTAAGTATCCCAATCAAGGGCAAAACCCTTCTGGGCTCCAAATCATACGTAGATTTCTGTTTTCATACTTATATTTCACCTCTATATTCTTGTATATATTGCAGGTTCCCAATCCCATTATTCATCGCACAGAATCATTCGTCACCAAATCAACCCTGTTTTTAACCCCAAGTATACACTGTTCCCTCAATCATTTTACAGAAGAGCAGGGACAGAGGGGTTCTTACAATACAGGAAAGTTGGGGATCTTCCACCAGATGAGAACCTCAAATGTCCATGCACAAATGATACCTGGAGAAGTTGTAGGAAGGTATGAAGCACCTGAGAGAGCAAAAGTCATCTTCCATGGCAAACAACCTGGTCAGGATGAAGGGATGTGTCTGAATCTGCCTCTCTCTTCTTATTGTAGACAAGGTGGAACAATCCAGGCCTGAGTGGAGAGCTGTTCACGGGTGCCAATGGTTGATATACATTCTACCTTATGAAAGTGTCACAGGAAGTAGGGGAAACCTCCATCTTATGTAACCCTTGGAAGCAACTGTTAGGACAAAGTGGTTGCCAAGGCAGTAACCTCATTCAGTTCCAAAAATGTGACATACCACATTTCCTTGGTGATGGAACTCTCTGAACTTGGTATCCAAGAAGCCAGGCACCCAGAAGCAGTCCCAGTCCCAGGCCCAGTGGGCTCACTTGTTTGGATTTACCAAGGACAGAGTCAGTTTTCTTGGTACCTAATGATGTGAGGATGGCCAAATGCCAGGAGAGCTCTGAAGATGGACCTTTCCTGAGAAATCAGGTAGTGGCTAACCACTTTTTCCTGACATCTTCACAGAGTTGGTCAAGGAAACAAGATCTGAGAGAAGACAGGCCATTTCGGGGGAACATAGTATGGCCCACCAGTCAGAGGACACTCCGGATAGTCACAGACCTACTTGGGGGAAGGAGGTGCCTTTGTGGGAGTGGGTGTGGGTTTGTTGTATTGTCTCATGTTCTGAGAATAGATCGAAAAGGCGGTTTGTTTGGTTTGGAGCAGACAGTTTCTAGTAAGTCATTTGACAAGGCGAGTGTTTCTGTTTATGTGTATCCCACTGTGTCCGTTGTTGTAGACATTAGAAAAGAGAATGCATTAATGGATGTGTCCTGTCTAGTATAAATGTTCCCTATAATTCATACTGCCCAATATATGAATGGACTGCAGCTTGTCTTATCGATGTGCAACACCTGCTATCTTTCTAAGTTGTTGTTTTCTTCCTGAATTCTGGCCACTCTCCAGAATGGGCTCAGGGTTTTGTGTCCAAAATATGTACCACTTCCAAGCTCTGTGACATGGCCATGTAAAGGATAGTTGAAGAGAATGGCGAGCATCTCAGAAAACTCAGATATCAGTGTGACCAGGAAAGACTCAGTGCAGAAACACTGCTTTGGGCTTTTTGCTTACTTATTGTTGTGTTGCACTGAATGTCAGGAAGGTCTTTGCCTCAAGCCACCCCTTTGTGAAGCCTGAAGAAAACAGTTTTCAAATGGAAATGAATGGGCCTCACCTGTGGTTCTTTGCTTAATTGCTTTGGAAAGGGATGTGTCTTTATCAGCCTCTTGGTCCTGTGTGTGGCTGTGACTTAGATTCTCAGCACCTGATGGATCTTAAGAAGGATTCCATGTGAGCTTCCAAAACCAAAATGGCAAAAAATATCATTCATTGTGGATGAAGACTCTTGCCTTCCTCTGTTAGGTTTCTGCACTCCAACAAATGAGAATAGGGATTCTGTGAGTCAAATGAGTTCTTCAAAGCCCTGCAGAGGTGCTTGTGTTTTCGCATGACTCTAAATCACCTAAAGAATCGATACCTAAAATCAGTAGCCCTCAAATTGGAGAAACATCGAAGTATTAACGGCAGGCTTATTTGTTCACTCCTGGTTCACAGCAACGGTGTCCAGGCTACCCTGACTTTTGGCAAATGAGGGGCAAACCAGCTGATTTTGGACACTGTCTTGGGCTGCACCCCTCATGGAAACCTCCAGCCAGATGTTAAGATGATTGACTATATGGAATAAGGTGAGGGCCATGTGGGAGTGTTTTGGTTTTGATGTTGGTCATTTGTGTGGCATTGGAAAAAATGACTGGTTCCACGTGGGCTTGAACTCTGGTGTGATTCCCCTTAAACACTGGGTTTTGGAACTGAACTCAGAGAAGCATTGCCATGAATTTTGTTGGGATTTTAAGAGGCCATGCATGAAAGTCGCTCTTGGAAACTGAGACCTAGGCCCCGGGTGGATTTCCACAGAGGCCTGGGAATCTCAGCAAGGATATCACATGATTTTATTCTTAAAGAAATGGCATCCATAGTTGAGAGTCAAAACACACATGCACCTCACATTGTAGACCTCAATGGGCCTGGCCTAATGTGACCGTTTGTCCATTCTTTGGGAAGCCTTGCCTGTGAGATTTCTCCAGAGATTTCATTGAAATGAGATTCCTCACCATTTAATGTTTGCTGAATGAATTGAAACCCACAGTGCCTCCAACTTCATGCTTGAAAAATGGCTAGATAAATACCATGAAATTTTTGAAATTCCTATGACCAGGTGGCACTGGAGAAACATTGGATGTCCTATTGCTGATCATGAGTATACCAGACAGTGCCTTGATTTACTGAGTTTCATGAAAATGGTGTAGAACAGAGATGCCAGTAAGTTGGAGCCTGCTGAGTAGTGGGTCTAGAGCAGTGGTGGGGAGGTGTTTGATAAAACATCCGTGGTAGGGCCATGTGGATCTACCATTGGATTCCAAATGGCTTGTAACTGACATGGTGCTGCCAGCAGACCCTTATATGTAAAGGCATCTTGTTATATGGAGAGTTTTAAGAGGAAAATTAAGAATCAGGTTGATATGGACAAGGGGGCAATGGGGCAAGCTGTGAGAGATAGAAGCCTAGTTGGTGCATTCTATTGCAGACCCTGACCCACCACACGTGACAGAACTCCCTTCAGCACTGTGTCCCAGTTTAGCTGCTAGTATTTCGTGAAACAAATACCAAACTCACAGTGCAGCAGCCTAAACACCACAAAAAGTGGAGGAGGACCAAATGGCTTCACAGTCCACACGGGGAAACGGGGAGACACTTAGTCCCCAGTGGCCTCAGTTTACCTATAAAGAGAGGATTCAGCACTGCTTCATCTTGTTCATTGGAAAATAAGAAACCATGTCCTCCAGGTCACATAGATGCAGACCCAGCTTTGATGGTCTCACTACAAAGGAAGCCAAATCTCATAAAACAACATATATTTCAAGTGCGGAAGCTCAGAGGCAGTTTCTCAAAAAGTTTTTAGGCCAGCAGAGTTACATGTTTGTGGAGTGTTTACCATGTCCCTTACTTTTGGAAACTCCTAAACCACCTCCAAGGTTGTGAACTCCTGAGCATTTTCCATTCCAGATATGTATTCACTGATTCTGTAACTCTTCTCCTCTAATTGTGTCTTACTTGGGGTGAAGGTAATGTCAAGGCATTGTTTTGGATGAGAGCGGGAGGATATTTGTGCAGCATATATTTACATACACATTGGATTCATTTTCCAATTTTTCATTCGAAGTACTGAATCCCTGACACTAACCCATACCTAGTAGACTCAGACTATTCATCCTAATATAATGGGGAAAATTAACCCAACACAATAGAAATACAAGCACTTCAGAGGAGACATGTTCTATAGTTGGACTTGACATTTGCATTATATAAGGTAGGAGTTATACATATAGTCAAATTTTAATTGAAATATTATGCATGTGTTTTTAAACTTAACAAATATGTGAATACTTGTTTCCAATTTCTGTAGCCTATTCACACATGTATATTTATATGCATATATAGAATCCTAGCAGGTATCACACGTACATTTTTGTAAGGTGGATGTCTTGGCATATACAAATTGTGAGAAGTGTTCACTCCTCCTAAATGCTGTTGGAAATGAAAATTCAACCTATAAGAGAGCGTCCTAGAAGAACAACATTATACATAAACTCATGTTCAGTAACATAAATATTTTTGCATCTTGGATGATATATATTTACTGATGAATTTCGATTGGCATTTATATTGGTACTTTTTAATGTCTGTGAGTGGTGTGTGTTTGTGTGTGTGTGTGTGTGTGTGTGTGTGTGTGTGTATAGATATAGATATAGATATACTCTCCAAAGTTTTCCAAATATGAAATATATGTGTCTAGTATACACTCTCTAAATTCATTCATGTTCATGTATGTTGATTTATAATCAACTTTTCACAAGATTATAATCAGAAATATTCATCCACCTGAAATACATATTTGTTTCCTAGTACTGACTACTAACTTCAGTGAAGGGTGCATACAAATCCTAATTATTCTACAGTATCTGACCCAGTCTAACATCAATGCAAGTAGACTCCTATGGGACATGATATGTAATTTGTCATTCATTTGTATTCGACACTGGTACATTATTGTTTCTTCAGTTTTTGCACATCATAGGATATACATTGCATCCAAAAGTTCACAAAATAATAGGCATTTGTTTCAACATTAATCACTTCTTGCTTCAGAACACATGTATTGTCAGGGTTTCTTGACTGGTCTTTTCATGAGACTTCTTTCCAAACACATTATTTTGAATTTCCATAATCATTTTGAAGCAAAACTCACACACTCTTCATGATAAACCAAACACTAATATTTCCATTAGATATATAACTGGTTGGAATGAATGATTGTATATCAATATACAATTTCCTTTTATTTTTCAGATATCAGTTCAATTCATTATTTAAAGTTCAAAATTTATATTATTTATTCACAGTATGGTCTATTCGTGGTTTTTCTCTATGTTCATAGAAACAGGGTACACCTATTTGTACCCCCGATTCTAATTTTACATCTTCAATATATTGCTTCCAGAAATGGTGAAAGAAATACTCATGTCACCTCATTATCACAGTAATATTCTGGACAAAAAATGGAAAGGTCACACTTATGATTGTACCAAAGCCTAAATGGAAGTGAACATGGATTTCTAAAAACATCCATGTCCAGGTTGCCTAATGCTGTCAATTGTCAATCCTATTGGTGACTACATATTTGTTTTTTCCTAATTTATATATTGAAACTCAACCCTGTTGAAATATCTAATTCTATCCCTCACTTTATACTTTGCCTGATTTCGTAATGTTTCCATTGATATCTGCTTTTCTACATATTTTCCCCAGTTCAACATAGTGTCTGACACTTCATATGTGCTGACATTTACATTCACTCTATAACCAAAAGTCTATTGCTAAAGAACTTTTGGTCCAAATCCTATACTCACTCGTCTTCCTAAACCTACCGACTATCTTCCTAATCCTACTGAATATCCCTTTTTGACTGGATGTTCTCTTCTAAATTCAATCATCCAATGTACAAGGTCCTATGCCATTGTATATCAAATTATCTGAGACATCTTTGCAGAACATAATTCAAAGCTAAGTATCCCAATCAAGGGCAAAACCCTTCTGGGCTTCAAAGCATACCTAGATTTCTTTTTCATACTTATATTTCACCTCTATATTCTTGTAAATATTGCAGGTTCCCAATCCCATTATTCATCGCACAGAATCATTCGTCACCAAATCAAACCTGTTTTTAACCCCAAGTATACACTGTTCCCTCAATCATTTTACAGAAGAGCAGGAACAGAGGGGTTCTGACAATACAGGAAAGTTGGGGATCTTCCACCAGATGAGAACCTCAAATGTCCATGCACAAATGATACCTGGAGAAGTTGTAGGCAGGTATGAAGCACCTGAGAGAGCAAAAGTCATCTTCCATGGCAAACAACCTGATCAGGATGAAGGGATGTGTCTGAATCTGCCTCTCTCTTCTTATTGTAGACAAGGTGGAACAATCCAGGCCTTAGTGGTGAGCTGTGCCCGGGTGCCAATGGTTGATATACATTCTACCTTATGAAAGTGTCACAGGAAGTAGGGGAAACCTCCATCTTATGTAACCCTTGGAAGCAACTGTTAGGACAAAGTGGTTGCCAAGGCAGTGACCTCATTCAGTTCCAAAGAATGTGACATACCTCATTTCCTTGGAGATGGAACTCTATGAACTTGGTACCCAAGAAGCCAGGCACCCAGAGGCAGTCCCAGTCCCAGGCCCAGTGGGCTCATTTGTTTGGATTTACCAAGGACAGAGTCAGTTTTCTTGGTACCTAATGATGTGAGGATGGCCAAATGCCTGGAGAGCTCTGAAGATGGACCTTTCCTGAGAAAACAGGAATTGGCTAACCACTTTTTCCTGACATCTTCACAGAGTTGGTCAAGGAAACAAGATCTGAGAGAAGACAGGCCATTTCGGGGGAACATACTATGGCCCACCAGTCAGAGGACACTCCGGGTAGTCACAGACCTACTTGGGGGAAGGAGGTGCCTTTGTGGGAGTGGGTGTGGGTTTGTTGTTTTGTCTCATGTTCTGAGAATAGATCGAAAAGGCGGTTTGTTTGGTTTGGAGCAGACAGTTTCTAGTAAGTCATTTGACAAGGCGAGTGTTTCTGTTTATGTGTATCCCACTGTGTCCGTTGTTGTAGACATTAGAAAAGAGAATGCATTAATGGATGTGTCCTGTCTAGTATAAATCTTCCCTATAATTCATCCTGCCCAATATATGAATGGACTGCAGCTTGTCTTATTGATGTGCAACACCTGCTATCTTTCTAAGTTGTTGTTTTCTTCCTGAATTCTGGCCTCTCTCCAGAATAGGATCAGGGATTTGTGTCCAAAATATGTACCACCTCCAAGCTCTGTGACATGGCCATGTAAAGGATAGTTGAAGAGGATGGCGAGCATCTCAGAAAACTCAGATATCAGTGTGACCAGGAAAGTCTCAGTGCAGAAACCCTGCTTTGGGCCTTTTGCTTACTTATTGTTGTGTTGCACTGAATGTCAGGAAGGTCTTTGCCTCAGGCCACCCCTTTGTGAAGCTTGAAGAAAACAGTTTTCAAATGGAAATGAATGGGCCTCACCTGTGGCTCTTTGTTTAATTGCTTTGGAAAGGGATGTGTCTTTATCAGCCTCTTGGACCTGTGTGTGGCTGTGACTTAGATTCTCAGCACCTGATGGATCTTAAGAATGATCCCATGTTAGCTTTCAAAACCAAAATGGCAAAAAAATATCATTCATTGTGGATGAAGTCCCTTGCCTTCCTCTGTTAGGTTCCTGCACTCCAACAAATGAGAATAGGGATTCTTTGGATCAAATGAGTTCTTAAAGCCCTGCAGAGGTGCTTGTGTTTTCGCATGACTCTAAATCACCTAAAGAATCCATACCTAAAATCAGTAGGCCTCAAATTGGAGAAACACAGAAGTATTAACGGCAGGCTTATTTGTTCACTCCTGGTTCACAGCAACGGTGTCCAGGCTACCCTGACTTTTGGCAAATGAGGGGCAAACCAGCTGATTTTGGACACTGTCTTGGGCTGCGTCCCTCATGGAAACCTCCAGCCAGAGGTTAAATGATTGACTATATGGAATAAGGTGAGGGCCATGTGGGAGTGTTTTGGTTTTAATGTTGGTCATTTGTGTGGCATTGGAAAAATGACTGGGTCCACGTGGGCTTGAACTCTGCTGTGATTCCCCTTAGACACTGGGTTTTGGAACTGAACTCAGAGAAGCATTGCCATGAATTTTGTTGGGATTTTAAGAGGCCACGCATGAAAGTCGCACTTGGAAACTGAGACCTAGGCCCCGGGTAGATGTCCACTGAGGCCTGGGAATCTCAGCAAGGATATCACATGATTTTATTCTTAAAGAAATGGCATCCATAATTGAGAGTCAAAACACACATGGACTCACATTGTTGACCTCAATGGGCCTGGCCTAATGTGACGTTTTGTCCATTCTTTGGGAAGCCTTGCCTGTGACAGTTCTCCAGAGATTTCATTCAAATGAGCTTCCTAACCATTTAATGTTTGCCTAATGAATTGAAACCCACAGTGCCTCCAACTTCATGCTTGAAAAATGGCTAGATAAATACCATGAAATTTTTGAAATTCCTATGACCAGGTGGCACTGGAGAAACATTGGATGTCCTGTTGCTGATCATGAGTATACCAGACAGTGCCTTGATTTACTGAGTTTCATGAAAATGGTGTAGAACAGAGATGCCAGTAATTTGGAGCCTGCTGAGTAGTGGGTCTAGAGCAGTGGTGGGGAGGCGTTTGATAAAACATCCGTGGTAGGACCATGTGCATCTACCATTGGATTCCAAATGGCTTGTAACTGACATGGTGCTGCCAGCAGACCCTTATATGTAAAGACATCTTGTTATATGGAGAGTTTTAAGAGGAAAAATTAAGAATCAGGTTGATATGGACAAGGGGGCAATGGGGCAAGCTGTGAGAGATAGAAGCCTAGTGCATTCTCTTGCAGACCCTGACCCACCACACGTGACAGAACTCCCTCCAGCACTGTGTCCCAGTTTAGCTGCTAGTATTTCGTGAAACAAATACCAAACTCACAGTGCAGCAGCCTAAACACCACAAAAAGTGGAGGAGGACCAAATGGCTTCACAGTCCACACGGGGAGACGGGGAGACACTTAGTCCCAGTGGCCTCAGTTTACCTATAAAGAGAGGATTCAGCACTGCTTCATCTTGTTCATTGGAAAATAAGAACCATGTCCTCCAGGTCACATCGATGCAGACCCAGCTTTGATGGTCTCACTACAAAGGAAGCCAAATCTCATGAAAACAACATATATTTCAAGTGCGGAAGCTCAGAGGCAGTTTCTCAAAAAGTTTTTAGGCCAGCAGAGTTACATGTTTGTGGAGTGTTTACCATGTCCCTTACTTTTGGAAACTCCTAAACCACCTCCAAGGTTGTGAACTCCTGAGCATTTTCCATTCCAGATATGTATTCACTGATTCTGTAACTCTTCTCCTCTAATTGTGTCTTACTTGGGGTGAAGGTAATGTCAAGGCATTGTTTTGGATGAGAGCGGGAGGATATTTGTGCAGCATATATTTACATACACATTGGATTCATTTTCCAATTTTTCATTCGAAGTACTGAATCCCTGACACTAACCCATACCTAGTAGACTCAGACTATTCATCCTAATATAATGGGGAAAATTAACCCAACACAATAGAAATACAAGCACTTCAGAGGAGACATGTTCTATAGTTGGACTTGACATTTGCATTATATAAGGTAGGAGTTATACATATAGTCAAATTTTAATTGAAATATTATGCATGTGTTTTTAAACTTAACAAATATGTGAATACTTGTTTCCAATTTCTGTAGCCTATTCACACATGTATATTTATATGCATATATGGAATCCTACCAGGTATCACACGTACATTTTGTAAGGTGGATGTCTTGGCAGATACAATTGTGAGAAGTGTTCACTCCTCCTAAATGCTGTTGGAAATGAAATTCAACCTATAAGAGAGCGTCCTAGAAGAACAACATTATACATAAACTCATGTTCAGAAACATAAATATTTTTGCATCTGTGGATGATATATATTTACTGATGAATTTCGATTGGCATTTATATTGTTACTTTTTAATGTCTGTGAGTGTTGTGTGTGTGTGTGTGTGTGTGTGTGTGTGTGTATAGGTATAGATATAGATATACTCTCCAAAGTTTTCCAAATATGAAATATATGTGTCTAGTATACACTCTCTAAATTCATTCATGTATGTTGATTTATAATCAACTTTTCACAAGATTATAATCAGAAATATTCATCCACCTGAAATACATATTTGTTTCCTAGTACTGACTACTAACTTCAGTGAAGGGTGCATACAATCCTAATTATTCTACAGTATCTGACCCAGTCTAACATCAATGCAAGTAGACTCCTATGGGACATGATATGTAATTTGTCGTTCATTTGTATTCGACACTGGTACATTATGGTTTCTTCAGTTTTTGCACATCATAGGATATACATTTCATCCAAAGTTCACAAATTAATAGGCATTTGTTTCAACATTAATCACTTCTTGCTTCAGAACACATGTATTGTCAGGGTTTCTTGACTGGTCTTTTCATGAGACTTCTTTCCAAACACATTATTTTGAATTTCCATAATCATTTTGAAACAAAACTCACACACTCTTCATGATAAACCAAAACACTAATATTTCCATTAGATATATAACTGGTTGGAATGAATGATTGTATATCAATATACAATTTCCTTTTATTTTTCAGATATCAGTTCAATTCATTATTTAAAGTTCAAAAAAGTTATATTATTTATTCACAGTATGGTCTATTCGTGGTTTTTCTCTATGTTCATAGAAACAGGGTACACCTATTTGTACCCCCGATTCTAATTTTACATCTTCAATATATTGCTCCCAGAAATGGTGAAAGAAATACTCATGTCACCTCATTATCACAGTAATATTCTGGACAAAAAATGGAAAGGTCACACTTATGATTGTACCAAAGCCTAAATGGAAAGTGAACATGGATTTCTAAAAACATCCATGTCCAGGTTGCCTAATGCTGTCAATTGTCAATCCTATTGGTGACTACATATTTGTTTTTTCCTAATTTATATATTGAAACTCAACCCTGTTGAAAATGTCTAATTCTATCCCTCACTTTATACTTTGCCTGATTTCGTAATGTTTCCATTGATATCTGCTTTTCTACATATTTTCCCCAGTTGAACATAGTGTCTGACTCTTCATATGTGCTGACATTTACATTCACTCTATAACCAAAAGTCTATTGCTAAAGAACTTTTGGTCCAAATCCTATACTCACTCGTCTTCCTAAACCTACCGACTATCTTCCTAATCCTACTGAATATCCCTTTTTGACTGGATGTTCTCTTCTAAATTCAATCATCCAATGTACAAGGTCCTATGCCATTGTATATCAAATTATCTGAGACATCTTTGCAGAACATAATTCAAAGCTAAGTATCCCAATCAAGGGCAAAACCCTTCTGGGCTTCAAAGCATACCTAGATTTCTTTTTTCATACTTATATTTCACCTCTATATTCTTGTAAATATTGCAGGTTCCCAATCCCATTATTCATCGCACAGAATCATTCGTCACCAAATCAAACCTGTTTTTACCCCAAGTATACACTCTTCCCTCAATCATTTTACAGAAGAGTAGGGACAGAGGGGTTCTTACAATACAGGAAAGTTGGGGATCTTCCACCAGATGAGAACCTCAAATGTCCATGCACAAATGATACCTGGAGAAGTTGTAGGCAGGTATGAAGCACCTGAGAGAGCAAAAGTCATCTTCCATGGCAAACAACCTGGTCAGGATGAAGGGATGTGTCTGAATCTGCCCCTCTCTTCTTATTGTAGACAAGGTGGAACAATCCAGGCCTGAGTGGAGAGCTGTTCACGGGTGCCAATGGTTGATATACATTCTACCTTATGAAAGTGTCACAGGAAGTAGGGGAAACCTCCATCTTATGTAACCCTTGGAAGCAACTGTTAGGACAAAGTGGTTGCCAAGGCAGTGACCTCATTCAGTTCCAAAGAATGTGACATACCACATTTCCTTGGTGATGGAACTCTCTGAACTTGGTATCCAAGAACCCAGGCACCCAGAATCAGTCCCAGTCCCAGGCCCAGTGGGCTCACTTGTTTGGATTTACCAAGGACAGAGTCAGTTTTCTTGGTACCTAATGATGTGAGGATGGCCAAATGCCAGGAGAGCTCTGAAGATGGACCTTTCCTGAGAAAACAGGTAGTGGCTAACCACTTTTTCCTGACATCTTCACAGAGTTGGTCAAGGAAACAAGATCTGAGAGAAGACAGGCCATTTCGGGGGAACATAGTATGGCCCACCAGTCAGAGGACACTCCGGATAGTCACAGACCTACTTGGGGGAAGGAGGTGCCTTTGTGGGAGTGGGTGTGGGTTTGTTGTATTGTCTCATGTTCTGAGAATAGATCGAAAAGGCGGTTTGTTTGGTTTGGAGCAGACAGTTTCTAGTAAGTCATTTGACAAGGCGAGTGTTTCTGTTTATGTGTATCCCACTGTGTCCGTTGTTGTAGACATTAGAAAAGAGAATGCATTAATGGATGTGTCCTGTCTAGTATAAATCTTCCCATAATTCATCCTGCCCAACATATGAATGGACTGCAGCTTGTCTTATCGATGTGCAACACCTGCTATCTTTCTAAGTTGTTGTTTTCTTCCTGAATTCTGGCCACTCTCCAGAATGGGCTCAGGGATTTGTGTCCAAAATATGTACCACCTCCAAGCTCTGTGACATGGCCATGTAAAGGATAGTTGAAGAGAATGGCGAGCATCTCAGAAAACTCAGATATCAGTGTGACCAGGAAAGTCTCATTGCAGAAACACTGCTTTGGGCTTTTTGCTTACTTATTGTTGTGTTGCACTGAATGTCAGGAAGGTCTTTGCCTCAGGCCACCCCTTTGTAAAGCCTGAAGAAAACAGTTTTCAAATGGAAATGAATGGGCCTCACCTGTGGTTCTTTGCTTCATTGCTTTGGAAAGGGATGTGTCTTTATCAGCCTCTTGGTCCTGTGTGTGGCTGTGACTTAGATTCTCAGCACCTGATGGATCTTAAGAATGATCCCATGTGAGCTTCCAAAACCAAAATGGCAAAAAATATCCTTCATTGTGGATGAAGACTCTTGCCTTCCTCTGTTAGGTTCCTGCATTCCAACAAATGAGAATAGGGATTCTGTGAGTCAAATGAGTTCTTCAAAGCCCTGCAGAGGTGCTTGTGTTTTCGCATGACTCTAAATCACCTAAAGAATCGATACCTAAAATCAGTAGCCCTCAAATTGGAGAAACATACAAGTATTTACGGCAGGCTTATTTGTTCACTCCTGGTTCACAGCAACGGTGTCCAGGCTACCCTGACTTTAGGCAAATGAGGGGCAAACGAGCTGATTTTGGACACTGTCTTGGGCTGCACCCCTCATGGAAACCTCCAGCCAGATGTTAAGATGATTGACTATATGGAATAAGGTGCGGGCCATGTGGGAGTGTTTCGGTTTTAATGTTGGTCATTTGTGTGGCATTGGAAAAAATGACTGGTTCCACGTGGGCTTGAACTCTGGTGTGATTCCCCTTAAAAACTGGGTTTTGGAACTGAACTCAGAGAAGCATTGCCATGAATTTTGTTGGGATTTTAAGAGGCCATGCATGAAAGTCGCTCTTGGAAACTGAGACCTAGGCCCCGGGTGGATTTCCAGAGAGGCCTGGGAATCTCAGCAAGGATATCACATGATTTTATTCTTAAAGAAATGGCATCCATAGTTGAGAGTCAAAACACACATGCACCTCACATTGTAGACCTCAATGGGCCTGGCCTAATGTGACCTTTTGTCCATTCTTTGGGAAGGCTTGCCTGTGAGATTTCTCCAGAGATTTCATTGAAATGAGCTTCCTCACCATTTAATGTTTGCTGAATGAATTGAAACCCACAGTGCCTCCAACTTCATGCTTGAAAAATGGCTAGATAAATACCATGAAATTTTTGAAATTCCTATGACCAGGTGGCACTGGAGAAACATTGGATGTCCTATTGCTGATTATAAGTATACCAGACAGTGCCTTGATTTACTGAGTTTCATGAAAATGGTGTAGAACAGAGATGCCAGTAAGTTGGAGCCTGCTGAGTAGTGGGTCTAGAGCAGTGCTGGGGAGGTGTTTGATAAAACATCCGTGGTAGGGCCATGTGGATCTACCATTGGATTCCAAATGGCTTGTAACTGACATGGTGCTGCCAGCAGACAGTTATATGTAAAGGCATCTTGTTATATGGAGAGTTTTAAGAGGAAAATTAAGAATCAGGTTGATATGGACAAGGGGGCAATGGGGTAAGCTGTGTGAGATAGAAGCCTAGTTGGTGCATTCTCTTGCAGACCCTGACCCACCACACGTGACAGAACTCCCTCCAGCACTGTGTCCAGGTTTAGCTGCTAGTATTTCGTGAAACAAATACCAAACTCACAGTGCAGCAGCCTAAACACCACAAAAAGTGGAGGAGGACCAAATGGCTTCACAGTCCACACGGGGAGACGGGGAGACACTTAGTCCCTAGTGGCCTCAATTTACCTAAAAAGAGAGGATTCAGCACTGCTTCATCTTGTTCATTGGAAAATAAGGAACCATGTCCTCCAGGTCACATAGATGCAGACCCAGCTTTGATGGTCTCACTGCAAAGGAAGTCAAATCTCATGAAAACAACATATATTTCAAGTGCGGAAGCTCAGAGGCAGTTCTCAAAAAGTTTTTAGGCCAGCAGAGCTCCATGTTTGTGGAGTGTTTACCCTGTCCCTTACTTTTGGAAACTCCTCTACCACCTCCAAGGTTGTGAACTACTGAGCATTTTCCATTCCAGATATGTATTCACTGATTTTGTAACTCTTCTCCTCTAATTGTGTCTTACTTGGGGTGAAGGTAATGTCAAGGCATTGTTCTGGATGAGAGCGCGAGGATATTTGTGCAGCATATACTTACATACACATTGGATTCATTTTCCAATTTTCCATTTGAAGTACTGAATACCGGACACTACAACTTACCTAGTAGACTCAGACTATTCATCCTAATATAATCGGGAAAATTAACCCAACACAATAGAAATACAAGCACTTCAGAGGAGACATGTTCTATAGTTGGACTTGACATTTGCATTATATAAGGTAGGAGTTATAAATCTCGTCAAATTTTAATTGAAATATTCTGCATCTCTTTTTAAAATTAACAAATATGTGAATTCTTGTTTCCTTTTTCTGTAGCCTATTCACACATGTATATTTATATGCATATATAGAATCCTACCAGGTATCACACATACATTTTTCTGAGGTGGCTGTCTTGGCAGATACAAATTGTGAGAAGAGTTCACTCCTCCTAAATGCTGTTGGAAATGAAAATTCAACCTATAGGAGAACGTCCTAGTAGAACAAAATTATGCATAAACTCATGTTCAGTAAAATAAATATTTTTGCATCTGTGGATGATATATATTTACTGATGAATTTCGATTGGCATTTATATTGGTACTTTTTTATGTCTGTGAATGTTGTGTGTGTGTCTGTGTGTGTGTGTGTGTCTGTGTGTGTTTGTGTGTCTGTGTGTGTGTATAGACATAGATATATATATACTCTCCAAATTTTTCAAAATATGAAAAAATGTGTCTAATATATACTCTCTAAATTCATTCATGTACATGTATGTGGATTTATAATCAACTTTTCACAAGATTATAATCAGAAATATTCATCCACCTGAAATACATATTTGTTTCATAGTACTGAAACCTAACTTCAGTGAATGGTGCATACAAATCCTAATTACTCTACAGTATCTGACCCAGTCTAACATCAATGCAAGAAGACTACTATGGGACATGATATGTAATTTGTCATTCATTTGTATTCGACACTGGTACATTATTGTTTCTTCAGTTTTTGCACATCATAGGATATACATTGCATCCACAAGTTCACAAATTAATAGGCATTTGTTTCAACTTTAATCACTTCTTGCTTCAGAACACATGTATTGTCAGGGTTTCTTGACTGGTCTTTTCATCAGACTTCTTTCCAAACACATAATTTTGAATTTCCATAATCATTTTGAAGCAAAACTCACACACTCTTCATGATAAACCAAAACACTAATATTTCCAATAGATATATAACTGGTTGGAATGAATGATTGTATATCAATATACGATTTCCTTTAATTTTTCAGATATCAGTTCAATTCATTATTTAAAGTTGAAAAAATTATATTATTTATTCACAGTATGGTCTATTCATGGTTTTTTTCTATGTTCATAGAAACAGGGTACACCTCTTTGTACCCCGATTCTAATATTGCATCTTCAATATATTGCTCCCAGAAATGGTGAAAGAAATACTCATGTCACCTCATTATCACAGTAATATTCTGGACAAAAAATGGAAAGGTCACACTTATGATTGTACCAAAGCCTAAATGGAAAGTGAACATGGATTTCTAAAAACATCCATGTCCAGGTTGCCTAATGCTGTCAATTGTCAATCCTATTGGTGACTACATATTTGTTTTTTCCTAATTTATATATTCAAACTCAACACTGTTGAAAATGTCTAATTCTATCCCTCACTTTATACTTTGCCTGATTTCGTAATGTTTCTATTGATATCTGCTTTTCTACATATTTTCCCCAGTTCAACATAGTGACTGACTCTTCATATGTGCTGACATTTACATTCACTCTATAACCAAAAGTCTATTGCTAAAGAACTTTTGGTCCAAATCCTATACTCACTCTTCTTCCTAAACCTACCGACTATCTTCCTAATCCTAGTGAATATCCCTTTTTGACCTGATGTTCTCTTCTAAATTCTATCATCCAATGTACAACGTCCTATGCCATTGTAATTCGAATTATCTGAGACATCTTTGCAGAACATAATTCAACGCTAAGTATCCCAATCAAGGGCAAAACCCTTCTGGGCTTCAAATCATACCTAGATTTCTGTTTTCATACTTATATTTCACCTCTATATTCTTGTAAATATTGCAGGTTCCCAATCCCATTATTCATCGCACAGAATCATTCGTCACCAAATCAAACCTGTTTTTAACACCAAGTATACACTGTTCCCTGAATCATTTTACAGAAGAGCAGGGACAGAGGGGTTCTTACAATACAGGAAAGTTGGGGATCTTCCACCAGATGAGAACCTCAAATGTCCATGCACAAATGATACCTGGAGAAGTTGTAGGCAGGTATGAAGCACCTGAGAGAGCAAAAGTCATCTTCCATGGCGAACAACCTGGTCAGGATGAAGGGATGTGTCTGAATCTGCCTCTCTCTTCTTATTGTAGACAAGGTGGAACAATCCAGGCCTGAGTGGAGAGCTGTTCCCGGGTGCCAATGGTTGATATACATTCTACCTTATGAAAGTGTCACAGGAAGTAGGGGAAACCTCCATCTTATGTAACCCTTGGAAGCAACTGTTAGGACAAAGTGGTTGCCAAGGCAGTGACCTCATTCAGTTCCAAAGAATGTGACATACCTCATTTCCTTGGTGATGGAACTCTCTGAACTTGGTATCCAAGAAGCCAGGCACCCAGAGGCAGTCCCAGTCCCAGGCCCAGTGGGCTCACTTGTTTGGATTTACCAAGGACAGAGTCAGTTTTCTTGGTACCTAATGATGTGAGGATGGCCAAATGCCAGGAGAGCTCTGAAGATGGACCTTTCCTGAGAAAACAGGTAGTGGCTAACCACTTTTTCCTGACATCTTCACAGAGTTGTTCAAAGAAACATGATCTGAGAGAAGACAGGCCATGTCGGGGGAACATAGTATGGCCCACCAGTCAGAGGATACTTCGGATAGTCAAAGACCTACTTGGTGGAAGGAGGTGCCTTTGTGGGAGTGGGTGTGGGTTTGTTGTTGTGTCTCATGTTCTGAGAATAGATAGGAAAGGATTTTTGTTTGGTTTGGAGTGGACAGTTTCTAGTAAGTCATTTGACACGGCGAGTGTTTCTGTTTCTGTGTATCCCACTGTGTCCGTTGTTGTAGACATTAGAAAAGAGAATCCATTAATGGATGTGTCCTGTCTAGTATAAATCTTCCCATAATTCATCCTGCCCAATATATGAATGGACTGCAGCTTGTCTTATTGATGTGCAACACCTGCTATCTTTCTAAGTTGTTGTTTTCTTCCTGAATTCTGGCCACTCTCCAGAATAGGCTCATGGATTTGTGTCCAAAATATGTACCACCTCCAAGCTCTGTGACATGGCCATGTACTGGATAGTTGAAGAGAATGGCGAGCATCTCAGAAAACTCAGATATCAGTGTGACCAGGAAAGTCTCAGTGCAGAAACACTGCTTTGGGCTTTTTGCTTACTTATTGTTGTGTTGCACTGAATGTCAGGAAGGTCTTTGCCTCAGGCCACCCCTTTGTGAAGCCTGGAGAAAACAGTTTTCAAATGGAAATGAATGGGCCTCACCTGTGGCTCTTAGCTTAATTGCTTTGGAAAGGGATGTGTCTTTATCAGCCTCTTGGACCTGTGTGTGGCTGTGGCTTAGATTCTCAGCACCTGATGGATCTTAAGAATGATCCCATGTGAGCTTCCAAAACCACAATGGTAAAAAATATCATTCATTTTGGATGAAGTCTCTTGCCTTCCTCTGTTAGGTTGCTGCACTCCATCAAATGAGAATAGGGATTGTTTGGGTCAAATGAGTTCTTCAAAGCCCTGCAGAGGTGCTTGTGTTTTCGCTTGACTCTAAATCACCTAAAGAATTGATACCTAAAATCAGTAGACCTCAAATTGGAGAAATACAGAAGTATTAACGGCAGGTTTATTTGTTCACTCCTGGTTCTCAGAAACGGTGTCCAGCCTACCCTGACTTTAGGCAAATGAGGGGCAAACGAGCTGATTTTGGACACTGTCTTGGGCTGCGCCCCTCATGGAAAACTCCAGCCAGATGTTAAGATGATTGACTATATGGAAAAAGATGAGGGCTATGTGGGAGTGTTTTGGTTTTAATGTTGCTCATTTGTGTGGCATTGGAACAAATGACTGTGTCCACGTGGGCTTGAACTCTGGTGTGATTCCCCTTAGAGACTGGGTTTTGGAACTGAACTCAGAGAAGCATTGCCATGAATTTTGTTGGGATTTTAAGAGGCCATGCATAAAAGTCGCTCTTGGAAACTGAGACCTAGGCCCCGGGTGGATTTCCACAGAGGCCTGGGAATCTCAGCAAGGATATCACATGATTTTATCCTTAAAGAAATGGCAGCCATAGTTGAGAGTCAAAACACACATGGACCTCACATTATAGACCTCAATGGGCCTCGCCTATGTGACCTTTTGTCCACTCTTTGGGAAGCCTTGCCTGTGAGAGTTCTCCAGAGATTTTATTGAAATGAGCTTCCTCACCATTTAATCTTTGCTGAATGAATTGAAACCCACAGTGCCTCCAACTTCATGCTTGAAAAATGGCTAGATAAATACCATGAAAGTTTTGAAATTCCTATGACCAGGTGGCACTGGAGAAACATTGGATGTCCTTTTGCTGATCATGATTATACCAGACAGTGCCTTGATTTACTGAGTTTCATGAAAATGGTGTAGAACAGTGATGCCAGTAGTTTGTAGCCTGCTGAGTAGTGGGTCTAGAGCAGTGGTGGGGAGGTGTTTGATAAAACATTCGTGGAAGGGCCTTGTGGATCTACCATTGGATTCCAAATGGCTTGTAACTGACATGGTGCAGCCAGCAGACCCTTATATGTAAAGGCATCTTGTTATATGGAGAGTTTTCAGAGGAAAATTAAGAATCAGGTTGATATGGAAAAGGGGGCAATGGGGAAAGCTGTGAGAGATAGAAGCCTAGTTGGTGCATTCTCTTGCAGACCCTGACCCACCACACGTGACAGAACTCCCTCCAGCACTGTGTCCCAGTTTAGCTCCTAGTATTTCGTGAAACAAATACCAAACTCACAGTGCAGCAGCAAAAACTCCACAAAAAGTGGAGGAGGACCAAATGGCTTCACAGTCCACACGGGGAGACACTTAGTCCCCAGTGGCCTCAGTTTACCTACAAAGAGAGGATTTAGCACTGCTTCATCTTGTTCATTGGAAAATAAGAAACCATGTCCTCCAGGTCACATAGATGTAGACCCAGCTTTGATGGTCTCACTACAAAGGAAGCCAAATCTCCTGAAAACAACATATATTTCAAGTGCGGAAGCTCAGAAGCAGTTTCTCAAAAAGTTTTTAGGCCAGCAGAGCTCCATGTTTGTGGAGTGTTTACCCTGTCCCTTACTTTTTGAAACTCCTCTACCACCTCCAGAATGTGAACTCCTTAGCATTTTCCATTCCAGATATGTATTCACTGATTTTGTAACTCTTCTCCTCTAGTTGTGTCTTACTTGTGGTGAAGGTAATGTCAAGGCATTGTTCTGGATGAGAGCGGGAGGATATTTGTGCAGCGTATATTTACATACACATTGGATTCATTTTCCAATTTTTCATTCGAAGTACTGAATCCCTGACACTAACCCATACCAAGTAGACTCAGACTATTCATCCTAATATAATCGGGAAAATTAACCCAACACAATAGAAATACAAGCACTTCAGAGGAGACATGTTGTATAGTTGGACTTGACATTTGCCTTATATAAGGTTGGAGTTATAAATCTAGTCAAATTTTAATTGAAATATTGTCCATGTGTTTTTAAACTTACCAAATATGTGAATTCTTGTTTACCTTTTCTGTAGCCTATTCACACATGTATATTTATATGCATATATAGAATCCTACCAGGTATCACACATACATTTTTGTGAGGTGGCTGTCTTGGCAGATACAAATTGTGAGAAGAGTTCACTCCTCCTAAATGCTTTTGGAAATGAAAATTCAACCTATAGGAGAGCGTCCTATTAGAAAAACATTATATATAAACTCATGTTCAGTAAAATAAATATTTTTTGCATTTGTGGATGATATATATTTACTGATGAATTTCGATTGGCATTTATATTGGTACTTTTTAATGTCTGTGAGTGTTGTGTGTGTGTGTGTGTGTGTGTGTGTGTATATATATATATATATATATATATATATATATATATATATATAGATAGATATAGATATAGATATAGATATAGATATAGATATAGATATAGATATATAGATATAAATATAGATATACTCTCCAAATTTTTCAAAATATAAAATATATGTGTCTTATTTTGCACTTCCTAAATTTTTCATATTCATGAATGTGGATTTATAATTATCTTTTCACAAGATTATTCTCAGAAACATTCATATACCCTACGAGACTCTTACCACTAATACTAATATAATGGAGAAAAAGAACCCAAACAGAATAGATACAAGCATTTCAGAAGAGACATGGTGTATAGTTGGACTTGCCTTTTGCATAATATAAGGTAGGAGTTATAAATCTATTCAATTTATTGAAATAATTTTCCATGTGTTATTTTTTTTGACACAACACAAAATTTAATCTTTGAAAAATAAATAAAATTGACACTTCCTTAACCAAGCTAATGAAGAAAAAAAAACCTCAAATTACTAAAATTAAGGATCATTAAGGAACTTTTACAGAGTACACAACTAAAATACAGAGAATAATTGAAAACTAATTTGAAAATTTATAGTCTAATAAATTAAAATACCATGATGACATCAATAAAATTTTAGAGATATACCCAAACTTAATTAGTAGGACGTGAACAATTTAAACAAATCAATTTCAAGCAATGAAATAGAAGTTGCTGTCAACAGCCTACCAATCAAGCAATGCCCAGGAACAGACAGATTCTCAGCCATGTTCTACAAGACCTTCAAAGAAGCATTCATCACAATACTCCTCAAATTATTCCATAAAATAGAAAAGGATGGAACTCCTCCAAACTCATTCCATGAGGCTATTATCACTCACATACCAAAATCAGACAAAGACACATCAAGGAAAGAAATCTTCAGAGCAATATTCCTGACAAAGATATATACAAAAATTCTCAATAAAATTCTTTTTTTTAAGCCAAAGTTAATCAAAAGGGATAAAGAGGGAAACTACACACTATTCCATGTGTTTTTAAAGTTAAGAAATATATGAATTCCTGTCTCCCTTTCTCTGTAGCCTATTAAGCACATGTATTTTTATATGCACAAATAGAATCCTACCTGGTTTCACACGTACATTCTTGTAAGGTGGCTGACTTGGCAGATACTATTTGTGAGAAGAGATCACTCCTCCTAAACGCTGTTGGTACAGAAAATTCAACCCATGGGTGAGCTTCCTAGATGAACAACATTATACATACATCCATGTTCAGTAAAATGAATATTTTGGGATATGCGGATGAGTTATTTTTCATGATGAATTTCGATTGACATATATATTGCGACATTATAATGTGTGTGTGTTTGTCTCTCTCTCTCTCTCTCTCTCTCTCTCTCTCTATATATATATATATATATATATATATATATATATATATATAGTCTCCAGATTTTCCAAAATATGAAATATATGTCTTCTTATACACCACCTGAATTCATTCATATTCATATATGTGGATTTATAATCAACTTTTAACAAGTTTATTCTCAGAAATATACATCCACTGAAATACATATTTGTTTCCTAGTACTGAAAACTAAATTCAGGGAAGGGTTCTTACAAATCCTAATATTTCTAGACTAACTGACCAAGTTTAACATCAATGCAAATACATTCCTATTGGATATGATGTGTTTTTTAAAGTTCATTTTTATTCAAACTTGGTACGTTATTATTTATTCAGTTTATGGACATCATAAAATATATCCTTTCATTCACACGTTCACAAATTTATAAATATTTGGTTTACTTTCAATCACTTCCTCCTTCGGAACACATATATTCCTCTATGTTTCTTGACTGGTCTTTTCACTAGACTTCTTTCTAAACACATTATTTTCGATTCCATTATCATTTTTGAAGCAAAACACACTATTCATGATAAACGGTAACCCTAATAATACCATTAGATATATAACTTGTTGGAATGAATGTACATATATCAATATATGATTTCGTCTATATTTTCAGATATTAAAACAATCCATTATGTAAATTTGGAACCAGTCACATAATTTTTTCACAGTATGGTCTATTAATGCATCATCTCTATATTCATCAACACAGGGTAAACCTCTTAGTATCCCCAGTACTAATTTATATGTTTTCAAAATATTGCTCCCAGAAAAGGTGGAAGAAATACTCATGTCACCTGATCTACATATACATATTATCACAGTAATATTCTGGACACAAAATGCAAAGGTCACCATTATGATTGCAATAAAGCCTCAATGGAATGTGAACATGGATTACTAAAAACATCCATGTCCAGTTTGCCTAATGCTCTCAAATGTCAATCCAATTGGTGACTACATTTTTGTTTCTTTTTAAGATTATGTATTCAACCTCAACCCTGTTGAAAATGTCAAATCTTATCACTCACGTTATACTTTGCCTGATTTCCTAATGTCTCTATTGATGTCTGCCTTCCTACATATTTTTCCCAGTTCATCATTATGCCCAACTTTTCACATATGGTGCCATTTATATTCACTCTCTAACCGAAACCTATTGCTAAAGAGGATGCAAGAAAAGACCACTGACTCCAATTAAAATCAAATTAAGGCAAGCTTATTATTTCAACAGGCTGGGCTGCCTCTCCTTCCCAAAATGGCAGGAACAAGACAGCAACCCCACCTTTCCTACAGCCCAGCTATATAGCCCAGAAAGTTACACAAACGGGTGGTTACAGATAACAAAACTTTGAAAGCATCACACTAATGGTAGTTTACATTTTTTTTTTTTGCTGGCCCCAATATCAGAAATAATGAGGACCATTAGAGCCTCAGAGAGGGTTGTTGTCTGGCCAGGGAAGGCCAATATTTATGAGGTGTCACTAAAGTTTCAGAAAGTACTGTTATCTGGTCAGAGAGCCAGGTGTGGATGAGTTCAAGGCACGGGCAGGCGTTCCAAGCAGGTTCAGAATTTGCAGTAATTTAGAGTAAAGCCAAAAGTATCTTTTCACGGCTTTGTGGCAAGATGGTTCCCAATTTTAATAAAAAATCAGGTTGGGTCTATCAAGCCTCTCCCTTACTTTTGGAAACTCCTCTGCAAACTCCAATGTTGTGAACTCCCGAGCATTTTAATTCCAGATATGTATTCACAGAATTTCTAACTCTTCTATTCCAATTGTGTCTTTCTTGGGGCGAAGGTAATATCAAGTCATTGTTCTGGATGAGAGTGGAAATATTTTTGTGTAGCACATATTTGCATACACATTTAGGAGATCACTCCTCCTAAACACTGTTGGAACAGAAAATTCAAACTATGGGGGAGCTTCTTAGTTGAACAACATTATTCATGAATCCAAGTTCATTAAACAAATAGTTTTGGATCAGTGGATGATATATATTTCAAGATGAATTTCAATTGGCATATACTATGCTACATTTTAATGTCTGTGTGTGTTTTTTGTTTATAATGTTTTGCGATTTATATGGATTTAAAATCAAGTTTCCATAAGATTATTCTCAGAAATATTCATCCACCTGAAATACATATTTGTTTCCTAGTACTGAAAACTAACTTCAGTAAATGGTGCATAAAAATCCTAATATTTCTACAGTAACTGACCCAGATTAATATCAATGCAAGTAGATTCCTAGGGGACATGATGTGTATTTTGATGTTCATTTTTATTCAACACTGCTACATTACTATTTCTGCAGCTTATGCACATCATACTGTATATATTTCATTCAAAAGTTCGCAAATTTATATGCATGTGTTTCACGTTCAATCACTTCCTGCTTCAGAACACATGAATTCCTCCAGGTTTCTTGACTATTCTTTTCATGATACTTCTTTCCAAACACATTATTTTTGATTTCCATAATCACGTTTGAAGCAAAACTCACACACTTTTCAGGATAAAATATAACCCTAATATTACCATTAGATGTATAAGTGGTTGGAATGAATGATTGCATATCAATATGAGATTTCTTTTATATTTTCAGATATCAATTCAATCCATTATTTAAAGTGGAACCAGTTATATTATTTATACACAGTATGGTCTATTCATGCATAATCTGCATATTCATAGACACAGGGTACACCTATTTGTACCCCAAATACTAAATTATACGTCTACAAAACATTGCTCCAGAAACGGTGGAAGAAATATTCATGTCACCTGATCTACACATACATTTTATCACAATAATATTCTGGACACAAAATGCAATGGTCACACTTATGATTTTAAAAAAGCCTAAATGGAAAGTGAACATGGATTACAAAAAAACATCCAAGTCCTGGTTACCTAATGCTCTCGAATTCAATCCTATTTGTGACAACATATTTGTTTCTTCCTAAGATTATATATTCAAACTCAACCCTGTTGAAAATGTCTAAACCAATTACACACTTTATACTTTTGCTGATTTCCTAATGTCTCTATTTATGTCTGCTTTCCTACATATTTTCCCCTGTTCATCATTGTGACTGACTCTTCACATGTGCTGACATTTACATTCACTCTCTACCCGAAACCCTATTTGTAAAGAACTTTTGGTCCAAATCCTATACTCACTCTTCTTTATAAACCTGCTGACTACCTTGGTAATCCTACGGACTATTCCTTTATGACTAGATGTTCTGTTTGTTATTCAATCATCCGAGGTACAAGATCCAATTTCATTGTATATTGACTTATCTGAGACATCTGTGCAGAATATAATTCAAAGCTAAGTATCCCACTCAAGGGCCCAATGCCCTACTTGGCTTCAAATCTTCACTAGATTTCTGTTATATTTTACCTATATATTCTTGTAAATATCACAGGTTTCCAATACCATTATTCATCCAGCAGAATGATTGCTAACCAAAATTGAACATATTATTAACCCTAACCATACACTGTTCCCTCAATCTAACTTTAGAGCAGTGCAGGGACAGAGTTGGTCTTACAAAGGAGGAATGTTGGGGATCTTCCACCTGCTGAGAATATCAAAGATCCATGCAGAAATGATCCCCGAAGAAGATGTAGACTGCTATGAAGGACCTGAGAGAGCAAAAGTTAGCTTCCATGGCAAACAACCTGGTCACTATGAAGGGATGTGTCTGAATAAGCCTCTCTCTTTTTAATATAGAGCAAATGGACCAAACCAGGCTTGTGTGGAGATCTTTTCCCCGGTACCAATGGTTGATATACCATTCTAACTTGTGAAAGTGTCACAGGAAGTAGGGGCAGCCTCCATCTCATGGGACCCTTGGAAGCAACTGTTAGGACAAAGTGGTTGCCAAGGCTGTGAGCTCATTCACTTCATGAAGGAAGTGACCTACCTCACTTTCTTGGTGATGGAACTCTCTGAACTTGGGATCCCTGAAAACAGGCAGCCAGAGTCAGGCCCAATAACAGTCACAGAAGTCTCACTTTTTGGATTTACCAAGGAGAGAGTCAATCTTTCTTGGTATCTACAGTTGTGAGGATGGCCAAATGCCAGGAAAGATCTGAATTGGGGTCTTTCCTGAGAAAGCAGGTATTGGCTCACCGCTGGCTCCTGACAACTTCACAGAGTGGGCCAAGGAGTCCAGATTTGAGAATAGAGAAGCCATTTCGGGGGAACATAGTATGGCCCACAAGGCAGAGGACACTCTTGATAGTCACAGACCCTCTTGGGGGAAAAAGGTGCCTTTGTGGGAATGAGTGTGTGTATGTGGTTTTGTCTCATGCTCTGAGAATAGGTAGGAAAGGCGGTTTCTTTGGTTTAGAATGGACTGTTTCTAGTAAGTCATTTGACAAAGCAAGTGTTTCTATGTCTGTGTATCCAACTGTGTCCATGGTTGTAGACATTACAAAAGAAAATGCATCAATGGATGTGTCCTGTCTAGGAGAAAGCTTCCCCACATTCATCCTGCCCAATTTATGAAAGGATGGAGGCTTGCCTTATTGATGGGCAAGACCTGCTGTCTTCCTAAGTTTCTGTTTTCTTCTTGAAATCTGTCCACTCTCCAGAATAGACTCATGGTTTTGTGACCAAGATATGTAGCACCTCAAAGCTCTGTGACATGGCCGTGTACTGGATAGCTGAAGGGAATGGCGAGAATCTCAGGAAACTCAGATATCTGTGGGATCATGAAAGTCTCAGTGGAGAATCCCTGCTTTGGGCCTTTGCTTACCTATTGTTCTGTAGCACTGAATGTCAGGAAGGTCTTTGCCTAAGGCACCACTTTGTGAAACCTGAATAAAACAGTTTTCTAATGGAAATGAATGAGCATCACCTGTCTCTCTTTGAGTAATTGCTTTTGAAAGGGATGTGTCTCAGCCAGTCTGTTGGCTGTGTGTGAGGCTGTGGCTTGCATTCTCAGCACCTGATGGATCTAAAGAAAGATGCCATGTGTGCATCCAAAACCAAAATGGCCAAAAGAGCAGTCATTGTGGATAAAATCTCTTGCCTTCCTCTGTAAGGTTCCTGACCTCTATCAAGTGAGAATAGGAATCCTTTGGGTCAAATGACTTCTTCAAAGCCCTGCGGAGGCTAGCCAATAGGTGCTTGGGTTTTCTCATGACCCCAATGCACATAAAGAATCTAAACCCCACAGTCAGTAGGCCTCAAATTGGAGAAGCTGAGCAGTATTAATGGTAGGACTTTTTGATCACTTCTGGTTCACAGAAGGGGTGTCCAGGCCATTCTGACTTTATGGAAATGATGAGCAAGAGTGCGTATTTTGGACACTGTCTTGTCCTGCGCTCCTCATAGAAACCTCCAGCTAGAGGTTATGATGAGTGTCTATATGGAAGAAGATGAGAGCCATGTGGGACTATTTTGGTTTTAATTGTGGTCATTTGTGTGGCAGTTGGAAGAGATGACTGGGTCCACCTGGGTTTGAACTCTGGTGTGAATCCCCTTAGAGACTGAGTTCTGGAAGTGACCTCAGAGAAGTATTGCCATGAATCGAGTTGGGATTTTAGGAAGCCATGCATGAGAGTCGCCCTTATAAACTTAGATCAAGGTCCAGGGTGGCTTTCCACAGAGCACTGGGAATCTCAGCCAAATTATCCCATGATTTTATTCTTAAAGACTTGGCAGCCATACTTGAGAGTCAAAACACACATGGAACTCACATTGTAGACCTCAATAGGCCTGGCTTCATGTAACCTTTTGGCCACTCTATGGGAAGCGTTGCCTATGAAAGTTCTCCAGAGTTTCACTGAAATGAGCTTCCTCAACATTTAATGGTTCTTGAAAGCCACAGTGCCTCCCAACTACATCCTTGAAAAATGGCTAGATAAATACTTTGAAATTTTTGAAATTCCCATGACCAGGTGGCACTGGAGTATCTTTGGATATCCTGCTGCTGATCATGAGTGTCCCAGAGAGTGCCTTGATTGACTGGAATTTATAAAAATAATGTAGAACAGAGATGGTAGTAAGTTGGAGCCTGCTGAGTAGTGGGCCTAGAGCAGTGGTAGCCACGTGTGTGATAAAACATCTGTGGTGGGTCCATGTGATTAGCCCATTTGCTTCCAAATGGCTTGTGACTGACATGGTGCAGCCAGCAGACCCTTATTTGTAAAGGCATCTTTTTATTTGGAGAGCTTTCAAGGTAATGATCAGAATCAGGTTGATATGGTCAAGGGTGCAAGCTATGTGAGAAAGAAGCCTGGTTGTTTCATTCTCCTGCAGACCCTAACCCACCACACGTGACAGAACTCCCTCTAGCACTGTGTCCCAGTTGAACTTGTTGTTCAAAAAGCCCAGTGCAGCAGCAAGAACCAAAAGCCCCAGTGCAGCAGCAAGAACCACCACAAAAATTTGAGGAGGACCAAATGGCTTCACAGTCCACACGGGGTGAAACTTAGCCTCCAGTGGCCACACTTTACCTACAAAGAGAGAATTCAGCACTGCTGCCTCAGGTACATTTGAAAATAAGAATCCATGTTCTCCAGGTCATATAGATGCAGACCCAGCTTTGATGGTCTCACTACAAAAGAAGCTAAAACTCCTTAATACAACATATATTTCAAGTGCCCAGCTTCAGAGGCAGTTTCTCAAGAAGTCTTTAGGCCAGCAGAGCTCAATGTTTGTGGAGTGTTTACCATGTCCCTTACTTTTGGAAACTGCTCTACCACCTCCAAGGTTGTGAACTCTTGAGCATATTCCATTCCAGATAAGTATTCACAGATTTTCTAACTCTTCTCCTCTAATTGTGTCTTACCTGGGGTGAAGGTAATGTCAAGGCATTGTTGTGGATGAGAGTGGGAAGATTTTTGTGTAGCACATATTTGCATACACATTGGATTCATTTTCCAATTTCCCATTAAAAATACTGAATCCCTGACACGAACCCATACCCTACTAGACTCTGACTACTAATCCTAATATGATGGAGAAAAATAACCCAAACAGAATAGAAATACAAGCAGTACAGAGAAGGCATGGTGTATAGTTGGACTTGCCTTTTGCATTATGTAGGGTAGGTGTTATAAATCTAGATAATTTTTAATTGAAATAGTTCTCCATGTGTTTTTAAAGTTAACAAATATGTGAATTTCTATCTCCCTTTCTCTGTAGCCTATTCAGCAAATGTATTTTTATATGCACATATAGAATCCTAGCTGGTATCACATGTACATACTTGTTTGGAGGCTGACGTGGCAGATAAAAATTATGAGAAGAGATAACTCCTCGTAAATGCTGTTGGATCTTAAAATTCAACCTATGGGTGATCTTCCTAGTTGAACAACATTATTCATAAATCCATGTTCAGTAAAATTAATATTTTTGGATCAGTGGACGATATATATTTCACCATGAATTTCGATTGGCATATATACTGCTACTCTTTAATGTCTGTGTGTGTTTTGTGTTTGTGTGTGTGTATATATATATATATATATATATATATATATATATATATATATATACAATCTCCAGATTTTTTAAAATATAAAATATATGTGTCTTATTATACACTCCCTAAATACATTCATATTCATGTATGTGGATTTATAATCAAATTTTTACAAGATTATTCTCAGAAATATTCATCCCCCTGAAACGCATATTTGTTTACTAGTACTGAAAACTAACTTCAATGAAAGGTGCATACAAATCCTAATATTTCTGCAGTAACTTACCCAGGTTAATATCAATGCAAGTAGATTCCTATGGGACATGATGTGTATTTTGACATTCATTTTTATTCAACACTGGTACAGTACTATTTCTTCAGTTTATGCACATCATAAGATAAATGTTTCATCCAAAATTTCAAAATTTAAAACTTTTGATTCACTTTCAATCACTTCCTGCTTCAGAACACATGTATTCCTCCATGTTTCTTGACTGGTCTTTCATGAGACTTCTTTGCAAACACATTATTTTCGATTTGCATAATCAATTTTGAAGCAAAACTCACACACTCTTCATGATCAACCGTAACACTAATATTACCATTAGATGTACAACTGGTTGTAATGAATGTATGTATGCCAATATCAATATAAGATTTCCTGTATATTTTCAGATATCAATTTATTCCAATTCCAATTTCTAATGTTGGGTCCAGTTATATTATTTATTCACAGTTTGGTCTATTCATTCATCATCTCTATATTCATCAAAACAGGGTACACCTATTTTTTTCCCCAATACTAATTTATAGGTTGTAAAAATATTGCTCCCCATAATGGTGGAAGAAATACTCATATCACCTGATCTACATATACATTTTTATCACAGTAATATTCTGGACACAAATGTAAAGGTAACACTTATGATTGTACCAAAACCTAAATTGAACGTGAATATATATTACTAAAACCATCCATGTCCAGGTCGCCTAATGCTCTCAAATTTCAATCCTATTGGTGACTACATATTTGTTTCTTCTAATATCATATATTCAACCTCAACCCTGTTGAAAATGTCTAATACTGTTACTCACTTTATACTTTGCCTGATTTCCTAATGTCTCTATTTTATATCTGCTTTCCTACATATTTTCCCCAGTTCATCATTGTGACTGACTCTTCATATGTGCTGATATTTTCATTCACTCTCTAAACGAAACCCTATTGCTAAAGAACTATATTTCCAACTCAAAGACTCACTCTTCAACCTAAACCTACTATTTTCCTAATCCTACTGACTTTCCCTTTTTGACTGGATGTTCTCTTCGACATTCAGGCATCTGAGGTACTAGGTTTTATTCCATTGTATGTAGATTTACCTGCGACCACATTGCAGAATGTAATTCAAAGCTAAATATCATAATCAAGGGCCCAATGCCCTTCCTGGCTTCAAATCTTACCTAGATTTCTCTTTTGATACTTATATTTCAAATACATATTCTTATAAATATTTCAGGTTCCCAATACCATTATTCATCCAGCAGAATGATTCCTAACACAAATAAAACATGTTGTTAACCCTAACCATACACTGTTCCCTCAATCTAAATTTACAGAGGGAAGGGACAGAGTTGGTCTTACAGTAAAGAAATGTAGGGGGTCTTCCACCTACTGAGACCCTCAAAGTTCCATGCTGAAATGATCACTGGAGAATATATACGCAGCTATGAAGGACCTGAGAGAGCAAAAGTCATGTTCAATGGCAAACAACCTGGTCAGGATGAAGGTTTCTGTCTGAATCAGCCTCTCTATTCTTAATGTAGAGAAGATGGACCAAACCAGGCCTGTGTGGGTAGCTGTTCCCGGGTGCCTATGGTTGATATAAGATTCTAACTTGTGAAAGTGTCACAGGAATTAGGGACAGCCTCCTTTTCATGTGAGACTTGGAAGCCACTGGTTGGACAAAGTGGTTGCCAAGGCAGTGACCTCATTCAGTTCCTGAAGGAAGTGACCTCACATCACTTCCTTAGTGAAGGAAATCTCAGAACTTGAGATTCATGAAGCCAGGCACCCAGAGTCAGTCCCAGTCCCAGTCCCAGTGGTCTCACTTGTTTGGATTTACCAAGGACAGAGTAAGTCTTTCTTGGTACGTATTGATGTGAGGATTGCAAAATGCCAGTAAAGCTCTGAAGAGGGGCCTTTCCTGAGAAAGCAGGTAGTGGCTCACCTCTGGGTCCTGATACCTTCACAGAGTTGGCCAAGGAGACCAGATCTGAGACATTTCAGGCCATTTAGGGGGAAAATAATATGGCCCACCAGTCAGAGGACACTCCGGATAGTAACAGACTTTCTTGGGGGAAGGAGCTGCCTTTGTGGGTGTTGGTTTGTGGTTTTGTCTCATTTTCTGAGAATAGGTAGGCAAGGCGCTTTATGTGCTGTGGAATGAACTGTTTATTGTAAGTCATTTGACAAGGCGAGTGTTTCTATGTCTGTTTACCTCACTGTGTCCGTGGTTGTACTCATTAGAAAAAAAGAATGCATCAATGGATGTGTCCTGTCTAGTAGAAAGCGTCCCAGAATTCATCCTGCCCAATTTATGAATGGAGTTCAGATTGCCTTATCAATGGGTAACACCTGCAATCTTCCTAAGTTACAGTTTTCTTCCAGAATTCTGGCCCCTCTCCAGAATAGTCTCATGGTTTTGTCTCTAATTTATGTACCACCTCCAAGCTCTGTGACATGGCCATGTACTGGATAGATCAAGTGAATTGTGAGCATCTCAGAAAAATCAGATATATGTGTGACCACTAAATCTCAGTGGAGAAACCCTGCTTTGGGCCTTTTGCTTACCTATTATTCTGTTGCTATGAATGTCACAAAGTTCTTTGCCTCAGGCCACCAATTTGTGAAGCCTGAAGAAAACAGTTTTCAAATGGAAATGAATGGGCATCACCTAGGGCTCTTTGCTTAATTGCTTTGGAAAGGGATGTGTCTGAATCAGCCTCTTGGCCCTGTGTGAGGCTGTGGCTTAGATTCTCAGCACCTGATGGATCTAAAGAAAGATCCCATGGATGCATACAGAACCAAAATAGCCAAAAGAGCTGTCATTGTGGATGAAGACTCTCGCCTTCCTTTCAAAGGTTCCTGACATCTATCAAGTGAGAATAGGGATCCTTTGGGTCAAGTGAGTAATTCAAAGCCCTGCAGAGGCTAGCCCATACGTGCTTGGGTGTTCTCATTACTCCAATTCACATAAAGAATCTAAACCCCACAGTCAGTAGGCCTCAAATTGGAGAAGCCAAGCAGTATTAATGGCAGACCTATTTGATCACTCCTCGTTCACAGTCAGGGTTTCCAGGTCACACTGATTTTAGGCAAATCGGGGGAAAGGTAGGTTATTTTGGACATTGTCTTGGTCTGTGCCCCTCATGGAAAATTCCATCCAGAGGTTATGATGAGGGTCTACATGGAAGAAGATAAGGGCCATGTGGGAGAATTTTGTTTTGAATTGTGGTAAGTTGTGTGGCAGTTGGAAGAGATGCCTGGGTTTCCCTGGGCTTTAACTCTGGTGTGATTCCCCTTAGAGTCTGAGTTCTGGAACTGACCTCAGAGAAGCATTGTCATCAATTGTGTTTGAATTTTACTAGGCCATGCATGAGAGTTGCCCTTGGAACCTGAGATCTAGGCCCAGAGTGGCTTTCCACAGAGCACTGGGAATCTCAGCCAGGATATCACATGATTTTATTCTGAAAGACTTTGCAGCCACAGTTGAGTCAAAACACGCATGGACCTCACATTGTAGACCTCAATGGGCCTGGCTTCATGTGACCTTTTGGCTACTCTTTGGGAAGCCTTGCCTGTGAGTGTTCTCTAGAGCTTTCATTGAAATGAGCTTCCTCAACATTTAATGGTTCCTGAATGAATTGAAACCCCCAGAGCCTCCAACTTCATCCTTGACAAATGGCTTGATAAATACCATGAAATTTTTGAGATTCCCATGACCAGGTGGCACTGGAGAACTTTTGGATGTCCTGTTGCTGATGATGAGTGTACCAGACCGTGCCTTGATTTACTGGGTTTCATGAAATTTGTGTAGAACAGTGATGCCAGTAAGTTGGATCCTGCTCATTAGTGGGCCTAGAGCAGTGGTGTGAAGGTGTGTGATAAAACATGTGTGGTGGTGACATGTGGATCTGCCATTGGCTTCCCAAAGGCTTGTGACTGACATGGTACAGCCAGCAGACCCTTCTATGCAAAGGTGTTTTTTATATAGAGAGGTTTCAGGGCAATGTTCAGAATCAGGTTGCTATGGAAATGGGGGCAACTTATGTGGAATTGAATCCTGGTTGGTGCATTCTCATGCAGACCGTGACCCTCCACACGGGACAGAACTCTCTCCAGCACTGTGTCCCAGTTTAGCTCCTTGTATTTCATGAAGCAAATACCAAACTCCCAGTGCACCTGTGAGAAACACCACGAAAATTGGAGAATGACCAAATGGCTTCACAGTCCACACGTGGAGACACTTACAACCCAGTGACCATAGTTAAACTACAAAGAGAGTATTCAGCATGGCTGCCTCATGTTCATTGGAAAATTAGAAACAATATCCTCCAGGTCACATTGTTGCACACCCAGATTTGATGGTCTCCCAACAAAGGAAGCTAAAGCTCCTAACAACAACATATATTTTTAAGTGCCCAACCTCAGAGGAAGTTTCTCAAGAAGTCTTTACACAAGCAGAGCTCCATGTTTGAGAAATGTTTACCCTGTCCCTTACTTTTGAAAACTCCTCTACCACCTCGGAGGTTGTGAACTCCTGAGCATTTTTCATTCCTGATATATATTCACAGATTTTCTAACTTTTCTCCTCTAACTGTGTCTTACTCGGAACAAAGGCAATGTCAAGGCAATGTTCTGGATGAGAGTGTGAACATTTTTTTGTAGCACATATTTACATACACATTGCATTCATTTTACAATTTTCCATTCAAAATACTGAATCTCTGACATGAACCCATACCCTACTAGACTCTGACTACTACTCCTAATATGATGGAGAAAAATAACACAAACAGAATAGGAATACAAGCAGTTAGGAGAAATCATAGTGTATAGTTGTACTTGTATTTTGCATGATTAATGGTAGGTGTTATAAATCTAGTCAATATTTAATTTAAATAGTTCTCCATGTGTTTTTAAGGTTAACAAATATGTGAATTCCTGTCTCCCTTTCTCTGTATCCTATTTAGCACATGTACTTTTAAATGCACATATAGAATCATACCTGGTATCACATGTACATTTTTGTGAGGTGGCTGATTTGGCAAATACAATTTGTGAGAAGTGATCACTCCTCTTAAACGCTGTTGGAACTGAAAATTCAACCTATAGGTGAGCTTCCTAGTTGAACAACATTATACATAAATCCATGTTCAATTAAAGAAATATTTTTGCATCTGTGGATGATATATATATCATGATAAATTTCGATTGGCATATATATTGCTAATTTAATGTCTGTGTGTGTGTGTGTATTTTGTGTGTGTGTGTGTGTGTGTGTATATATATATATATATATATATATATATATATATATATATATATATATATATATATGTATATATACTCTCCAGAAATATATGTGTCTTATATACACTCTCTAAATTCATTCATGTTCATGTATATGGATTTATAATCAACTTTTCACAAGATTTTTCACAGAAATATTCATCCACCTGAAATACATATTTGTTTCCAGTACTTAAAACTAACTTCAGTTTATTTTGCATACAAATACTATTATTTCTACAGTAACTGACCCAGTTTAACATCAATGCAAGTAGATTCCAGTGGGACATGATGTGTATTTTGAAGGTCATTTTTATTCAGCACTGGTACAATACTATTTCTTCAATTTATGCACATGATAGGATATATATTCCATCCACAAGTTAGCAAACTTATAGGCAGTTGTTTCACTTTTATCACTTCCTGCTTCAGAACACATAAATTCCTCTAGGTTTCTTGACTGGGCTTTTCATGAGATTTCTTTCCAAACACATTATTTTTAATTTCCATGATCACTTTTGAAGCAAAACTCACACACTCTTCATGATAAACCATAATCCTAATATTACCATTAGATGTATTAGTGGTTGAAATGAATGTGTGTATATCAATATAAGATTTCCTGTATATTTTCAGATATCAATGGAATCCATTATTTAAATTTGGAACCCATTATATTATTTATTCACATTATGGTCTATTCATGCATTATCTCTATATTCAGAGTCACAGGATATACCTATTTGTACCCCCAATACTAATTTATACATCTTCAAAATATTGCTCCCAGAAATGGTGGAAGAAATACTCACGTCACCTTATCTACCTATACATTTTATCACAGTAATATTCTGGACACAAAAAGCAAAGATGACACTTATTATTTTACCAATGTAAAGGTCAGGCGAGTGTCGGAGGAAGAGACTACCAGAGACTGTCTCATGCAACAGCCAAGGATTTATGGGGGTCCAGCATGCTGGGGTCAGAGCTCCCTTGAATAGAGCACAGAGCCCTGAGAACAGCTTAAGCAGAGCTTATATACTTTCCTTGGAGAGGGCAGATAGGAAAGTTTATTGATGGGTCAGGGCGAGTGCGCGGTTTGCGTCCAAATGGGTGAGGAAGTACATTCTGCAGTTTTGCAGTTGGGTACAGCACTTTCAGGGAACTAGATTAGCAAACAGTTCTCAAGACATCAACAGTGTTTTGTTAAGCATACCGAAAAACTGGAAGTGACAAGTACCTATTTTATTAACCTTTCATTCCCCACTTCTTCTTTTGGTTACTTTTAATAATAAAAATGATCATTGGGGGTGTCACATTTTATGTTTACTAGTGTGGTATATTGTTTTCTGATTACCATAAGTTTAACTTGTCCAATTTGAGCATGGAGAAAGGAAACTACACGGTTGATCAAACAGGGTCCTACAATTACCAATAATATGAGGATTATTAATGGACCGGCCAGGGCTGATGAAAACGTAGTTAATGAGGGGGCTTTGTGAACCAAGACTAAAACCACCTTTTTTTGGGCCTCTCTCTCTTGTTGATGCTCTTCAAGGCATCTTCTTAATTTAATCATAGATTCTTTTACAACTCCAGTATGGTCGGCATAAAAACAACATTCTTCCCTCAATGCAGGACGAAGGCCCCTTCTCTCATGAAGAGGAGGTCCAACCCTCGACTGTTCTGTAAAATAACTTCAGAGAGAGAGGTTAAAGATTCGTGTAAAGCTGTGAAGGAGGTTTTTAATATCTTTAAGTTTTGGTCTATTACTGCTTCTAATTGGGTCATTTGTTGTGTCCCATGGACCAGGGCAGTGGTTCCTGTGCCCACCCCTGCAGCAACTCCTATTCATAATAGGATGACTAAAGTGAGGGATACAGGTTCCTGGCAGAACCGGGTTGTTTGCCCCCCCTATTTGATATTTAAATGTACCTGCGTCATGATAGAGCACTCTGGAAAACATCTGCACCATTACATAATTAATCACATCTGTTGACCATTTTATGAAAACATAAACAATGTTTAAGTGTATAGAATTGTACTGCTGTAGAGATGGACAAGGCAAGGTACCTAAGATAGCATAGAAGACAGGGAAACAGTCTTATTTGGTTGCATCCGGATTTAGAGGGCATTGCTTCTGTTGTAATCAATTAATCCCTGAACCCAAAGTTTAGGTTGTTTCAGAATTTTGTACCCAGCATGTAAGGGAAGGGGCTCAGAAGTTCACAGTCTGCAGAAGTTCACAAAAAGCAGTTTTTGTTTCTGTTTTTTTTTCCTCTGTTCTGGGAAAGTTAACTTCTTAAGGACACCTGGGAGGGGGAGAGCTTTTTTCTTCTTTTTTTTCTTTTCCTCCCTGCCAGCTGTTACCATGGAGCCCAGTTGGTAACTTCTATATCTTAGAAATGTAGCCATCTCTATGAAGCCCCAGCTCTAGGCCAGAGGCCTTCTTCATATATTTTGTTAAAAACTACTAAGGGGGTGTCTAGCTTAGGAGTGCTGATTTTTCCAGCCAGTGGCCAAGTAGAACAGAGCAACACGAATAGAGGAAGTTTATCTACATTGAACTCTTTTATAGGAACTGTGTTGCTGAAAGGCTTAAAGTCAGCCATGGTGAAGACTTCTGGAGAAGGTCATTTAAGACTTTTCTGTGGTCCTGGTACAGAGGGGAAGACAGGGAAGGCAGGGGATGAGAGCAGCTCCGTGGATCTGAGGATGAGGAAAAAGAGATATAAAAGAATTATGGGAAAGGGGTTTGGGATTTTCCTGGCAACAAAACTTGAGCAGTAGAACAGGTAGAACAGAGGGGAAGACGGGAGTGAGTATCCCAAAAAGCCTGTGAGGGACTTTAAATTCTTAGTAACCTGTTTTCAGTGATGACAAAGCAACTTTAAAGGCCATTTTAATTACATCTTTGATAGGCGTCTGAGGGCACTCCTTAGCTGGTTTGAGCTTTGGGTTAGCTGGTAAGAGGACCTGGTGGGACCCGGTGTGGGCACTGACAGGAGGAGAGAGGAGTGAGAGGGTGGAAGGGTACCTCAGTACCTGCAAGCTCAGCAAGGGGCAATGGTCTGAGAACCGACGGAAATTTGGGTTTTTGATCTAGTAACTGGAGCTGAGAAATCAGGTTGCTGATGTGGGAGTGACAGCAGAGAGTCTGGGGCAGAAGGCTGCGGGTGAGTATCTATTGGAGAAGCATAGTTCAGGATTTGAGCATAGGAGGGAAAAGGCCTACACGTAGGGGAATTTCCTTCCACACTTTTGAGCACTTGTCGAAGTTGAAAAGGTCACGCAAAATTTGAGGATCTAGAGACCCCTCTGGTGGCCATCGGTTTTTGTTATCTAACTGGTAATATGGCCAATGCTGTGTACTGAATTTGATGAGGAGTTTTGCTTCCACCAGGTAGCCCCTGTATCCTCACATCCCCATTATTTACAGAAGAAGTTGGCTTTTCCCCCACACAGTCGTGGCTGTTTTTGGCTTTGGTAGTCCGCCAGGCAAACAAAGTAATCTAGGCTAGCCAACCTGCATCTGGCTCACGTGTCCCTACATCCATAATGTTTGTTTCCATTATCTATTGTATGGAAAGTATTTAATGGAATTTTTGGGGATCCTCTTCATCAGGGATTTCCCAATAGGAAAGACGTATAGCCAGCTGACAAATTTCTTGGTGGAGAGATGGCCACCAGGTCCCTAAGTGGGCTGTATGTGCGATAGACCATACTTCTTGTCTAGTAGGATTTGTGATCAGCCATCGCTGCTGAACGGGTTGATGAGGGTTAGGACTACTGGTGACCAATTGGAGAGTCTATAGTCTTATTCACATGGCGAATATACAATTTTAAAATGTTACCAGTCTTTTCCATTTTTCAGCCAGATTCTGGACAGGGCACAGGCTTGAGATGAGAATTAGGAACCAGGAAGTGATTCCGTCTAACTTTAGCACTGTAGGTGTTATAAGTAGCACCTGGTATGGTCCTGTCCAGCCGGGTTCCAGGGATGACACCTGATGTTGTCTTATGTAGACAAAGTCTCTTACTTGATATAGATGTGGAGTACCCTCTTCAGCAGGTTGGTAGGCAGTGGCCAGCTGTTTCCACAGGTATTGCTGAGTTCCTTCCAGAACTTTAAGTCTGTCAAGCAAGGTGGTGTGGAAGGGATCGTTAGATCTTTGAGTTAGGGTTAGGTCCCTTACTGGAGATGGGGCCCCATAGAGAATTTCATAGGGGGTGAGGTTACACAAAGAAACAGAGGGAGTATTTCTTGCATGAAATAGTGCATAAGGCAGGAGTATAGTCCAATCTTTTATGCTACTCTTTAAGCTTAATTTCGTTTAGGTCTCTTTAATGGTTCTATTTAATTTTTTTACCTGTCCTGAACTCTGGGGTCTATAAGCACAATGTAACTTCCAATTAATCCCCAGGGTCCTGGCTAACCCCTGAGTTACCTGGGCCATGAACGCTGGTCCATTATCAGACCCTATTACCTTAGGCAGGCCGTACCTTGGAAAAATATCTTTCAGGATCTTCTTGACCACCATTTGCGCCTTTTTTTTTGGGGGGGAGGCTTCAATCCATCCTGAAATATATCTACAAAGAGTAGGAGATATTTAAGTCCATACCATGCTTGCTTAATTTCAGTAAAGTCCACTTCCCAGAATTGTCCTGGTCTGGTTCCTCGTAGGTGCTTTCCTGCAGGAAGCTTGGAAGTGTAAGCATTAACCTATTGACAGACCCGACAGGCTTTTTTTTACCTGTTCAGTTATTTCCTTTCACTGTGAGTCGGTTAGTGGAAAACTCTGTTCTTGATCCTTCAGGAATGCCTGCAATTTCTTTGAACCAAGGTGAGTGAACTGATGTACATTTTTAACGTAGTGTAGGGCTTTCTGAAATTTCAGGCTTTGCTCAGTGAAGTTGAGGAGTACAGTGTCAGTGTCCTTAGATGTTATCAAAAGCTTGCTGGATCTCAGGGGTCCATTAGAATTGGGCATCTCCCTTTAACAGCGGGTGTAAATGAGAAGTTAAGGACCCAAACACAGGAATCCTTAACCTGCAAAACCCAGCAGTCCCAAGAAACTCTCTGTGTTGTCTGCTGTTAGATGGGGGTGGTTTCTGCACAACCGTTTGATTTCTGGGCTCAGTGAGCCATCGTTTACTGCCCCTAAAGGAATAGCCCAGGAAGATTACTTCTTGCTGGCAAATTTGGGCCTTTTAGGAAGAAGCTCTATACCCGAGTTGAGGAAGCTCACATAATACTGCTTGGGTCCCAGATTCACAGATATCCTTGGTGTTGGGTGCCAGTAGCAGGTCATCCACGTATTGAAGCTGGGTGACTTCGGGGTGCGTAGTTCTGAAGCTGTTGAGATCTCTTTGGAGGGCTTCATCAAAGAGAGTGGGGGAGTTTTTCAACCATTTTGGGGAGTCTAGTCCAAGTTAGTTGACCACACGTTCCAGTTTCTGGGTCTACCCACTAGCAAGCAAACAGCAACTGACTATATTTATGCAGAGGCAAGCAAAAGAAAGCATCTTTTAAGTCCAGAACAGTATACCATTTCCTCTCAGGGTTCAGAGTGATAAGCAGATTGTACGGATTAGGTACACGGGGGTGAATGTCCTACACTCTGTTGTAGGTCTCTCTTATGTCTTTAATGGGGGATAGTCCCCGGCTCCTGGCTTTTTATACTGGTAGCGGGGGAGTGTTTTAGGATGATTGACAAGGCCTTAGGACCCTAAGGCCAGATATTTCTGAATATGGGGCCTTATCCCATCTTTAGCTTTTTTGCTCAGAGGATATTTTTTGACATTGATTGGGGAGGCTGAGGTTTTGAACTCCACTGTTTTTGGAGGTTGTTTCATGGCTAGTCCTAACCCAGCAGTTTTTTTCCAGGCATCTGGGTAATCTGTTATCCATTTCTGGGGTAGCTTGCCTGTTTGATCAGTCTTGGGGGGTGTGAAGAGTTGCTGTTCATCTTCTACTGACATATTTAAAGCCGTGAATATAGGAGTTTATACTAAAGGATTTAGAAATATCATTTTGGGGCCTTCATGGTTAAAAGTCATTTTGGCCCGGAGCTTGGTGAGCAGATCTCTGCCCATCAATGGGGCCAGGCATTCTGGGATTATTAGGAAGGAGTGATGGATTTTTCCTTTCCTCATGTCCATGGTTTTCTTAGTTGTCTAATTCCCATATTTACTGGTGTTAGCACTTTGAACTAGAGAGCTTTAATTTGATAGAGGGCCCAGTGGGGCCTTAAGGACTAAGTATACTGCCCCTGTATCCACTTCAAAGTTTACTGGGGTCCCCTCCACATCAAAAGTTACCCTGGGTTTATTGGGAGTCTAGCAATCTGGGGCTCAGTGCTCACTTGAATAGAGCAGAGAGCAATGAGAACAGCTTAAGCAGAGCTTATATACTTTCCTTGAAGAGGGCAGGGAGGGAAGCTTATTGATGGGTCAGGGCGAGTGGGCGGTTTGCGTGCAAACAGGTGAGGGTGTACATTCTCTGTTTGGCAGTCGGGGACAGCACATTCTGGGAAAAAAAATTAGCAAACATTCCTCAAGGTTTCAACAGTGTTTTGTTAAGCATACAGAAAAACAGGAAGTGACAAGTACCTATCTTATTAACCTTTCACCAAATCCTAAATGGAAAGTGAGCATGGATTTCTAAAAACATCCATGTCCAGGTTGCTTAATGCTCGCAAATCAATCCTATTGGTGACTACATATTTGTTGCTTTCTAAGATTATATATTCAACCTCAACCCTGTTGAAAATGACTAATACTAACCCTCACTTTATGCTTTTCCTGATTTCCTAATGTCTCCATTGATATCTGCTTTCATACATATTTTCCTGAGTTCATCATTGTGACTGACTCTTTACATGTGCTGAAATTTACATTCACTCTCTATCCGAAACCCTATTGCTACAGAAATTTGTTCGAAATCCTATACTCACTCTTTTTTCTATACCTACCAACTATCTTCCTAATCCTACCGACTATCCCTTTTTGACTGGAAATTCTCTTTGACAATCAATCATCCAAGGTACAAGGTCCTATGCCATTGTATATCAATTTATCTGAGACATCTGTGCAGAATATAATTCAAAGCTAAGTATCCCAATCAACAGCCCAATGCCCTTCTTGGATTCAAATCTTATCTAGATTTCTGTTTTCATACTTATATTTCACCTATATATTCTCGTAAATATCGCGAGTTCCCAATACCATTGTTCATTCCTCAGTATGATTTCTAACCTAAATCAAACCTGTTATTACTCTAACCATACACTGTACCCTCAAACTAACTGTACAGAAGAGCCGGGAGAGAGTTTGTCTTACAATACAGTAATGTAGGGGCTCTTCCACCTGCTGAGAACATCAAAGGTACAAGCAGAAATGATACCCTGGAGAAGTTGCAGGCAGCTATGAAGGACCTAATAGAGCAAAAGTCATCTTCCATGACAAACAACCTGGTCAGTATTAAGGGATGTGTCTGAATCAGCCTCTCCTTTCTTAATGTAGAAAAGATTGATCAAACCATGCCTGTGTGGAGAGCTGTTCCCAGGTGCCTATGGTTGATATACCATTCTAACTTGTGAAAGTGTCACAGGAAGTAGTGGCAGCCTCCATCTCATGGGAACCATGGATGAATCTGGTAGGACAAAGTGGTTGCCAAGGCAGTGACCTCATTCAGTTCCTGAAGGAAGTGACCTCACCTCACTTTCCTGGTGATGGAAATCTCTGAATTTGGGATCCAGGAAGCCAGGCACCGAGAGCCAGTCCAAGTCCCAATCCCAGTGGTCTCACTTGTTTGGATTTACCAAGGACAGAGTCAGTCTTCCTTGGTACCTACTGATATGAGGATTGCCAAATGCCTGAAGAGCTCTGAAGAGGGGCCTTTACTGAGAAAGCAGGTAGTGGTTCACCGCTGGCTGTTGACAACTTCACAGAGTTGGCCAAGGAGACCAGATCTGAGACAGTACAGGCCATTTTAGGGGAACATAGTATGGCCCACTATTCAGAGGACACTCCGGATAGTCACAGACCTACTTGAGTTAAGGAGGTGCCTTTGTGGGTGTGGGTGTGAGTTTGTGGTTTTGTCTCATGTTCTGAGAATAGGTAGGAAAGGCTGTTGTTTTGATTGGAGTGGACTCTTTCTAGAAAGTCGTTTGACTAGGCGAGTGCTTCTATGTCTGTGTATCCCACTCTGTCCATGGTTGTAGACATTCAAAAAGAGAATGTATCAATGTATGTGTCCTGTCTAGTGGAAAACTTTCCAGCATTCATCAGGCCTAGTTGATGAATGGACTGTGGCTTTCCTTATGGATGGGCAACACCTACTAACTTCCTAAGTTCCTGTTTTCTTCCTGAATTCTGGACACTCTCCAGAATAGCCTCATAGTTTTGTGTCCAAGATACATACCACCCCCAAGCTCTGTGACACGGCCATGTACTTGATAGCTATAGGAAATGGGAACATCTTAGAAAACTCAGACATCATTGTGACCAGTAAACGCTCAGTGAAGAAACCATATTTTGGTTCATTTGCTTACCTATTGTTCTGTTGCCCTGAATGTCAGGAAGGTCTTTGCCTCAGGCCACCCCTTTGTGAAGCCTGAATAAAACAGTTTTAAAATGGAAATAAATGGGAATAACTTGTGGTTCTTTGCTTTGGAAAGGAATGTGTTTGAATCAGCCTCCTAGCCCTGTATGAGGTTGTGGCTTAAATTTTCAGCACATGATGGATCTAAAGATAGATACCATGTGTGCAATCAAAACCATAATGGCAAAAATTCAGTAATTGTGGATGAGTCTCTTGCCTTCCTCTGTTAGGTACCTGACCTCTATCAAGTGAGACAGGAATCCTTTTGGTCAAATGAGTTTTTCAAAGTCCTGCAGAGGTGCTTGTGTTTTCTCGTGACTCCAAATCACATAAAAAAATCTATACCTGAGAGTCAATAGGGCTCAAATTGGAGAAGCAGAGCAGTATTAACGGCAGGCCTATTTGATCACTTCTGGTTCACAGGAAGGGTGTCCAGGCCACCCTGACTTTAGGCAAATGAGGGGCAAGGGAGAATATTTTGGACACTGTCTTGGGATGCGTCCCGCATGGAAACCTCCAGCCAGAGTTTATGATGAGTGTCTATATTTAACAAGATGAGGACCATGTGGGAGTGCTTTGGTTTTAATTGTGGTCATTCGTGTGGCAGTTGGAAGAGATGACTGGATCCAACTGGGCTTGAACTATGGTGTCATTCCCCTTAGAGACTGAGTTCTGGAACTTACCTCAGAGAAATATTGCCATGAATTGTGTTGGGATTTAGGAGGCCACGCATGAGAGTCACCCTTGGAAACTGAGATCTAGGCCCAGTGTCACTTTCCACAGAGCACTGGGAATCTCAGGAGGATATCACACAATTTTATTCTGAAAAACTTGTCAGACATATTTGATAGTCAAAACACACATGGACCTCAATTGTAGACCTCAATGGGCCTGGCTTCATGTGACCTTTTGGCCACTCTTTGGGAAGCCTTGCCTGTGAGAGTTCTCCAGAGCTTTCATTGAAATGAGCTTCCTCACCATTAAATAATTTCTGAATGAATTGAAACCCACAGTGTCTCCAACTTCATCCTTGAAAATTGGCTAGATAAATACCATGAAATTTTTGAAATTTCCTTGACCAGGTGGCACTGGAGAACATTTGGATGTCCAGTTGCTGATCATGAGTGTACCAGACAGTGTGTTGATTGACTGGTTTTCATGAAAATGGTGTAGAAAAGAGATGCCAGTCATTTGAAGCCTGTTGAGTAATGGGCCCAGAGCGGTGGTGAGCAAGTGTGTGATAAAATATCTGTGGTGGGGTCATGTGGATCTGCCATTGGCTTCCAAATGGCTTGAGACTGACATGGTGCAGCCAGCAGATCCTGTATGTAAAGACATCTGGTTATATAGAGAGGTTTCAGGGCAATGTTCAAAATCAGGTTTCTATGGTCAAGGGAGCAACCTATGTGGTATACAAGCCCTGTTGGTGCATTCTCCTGCAGACCCTGACCCACCACACGTGAAAGAACTTCCTCCAGCCCTTTGTCCCAGTTGAACTCCTTGTATTTCATGAAGCAAATACCAAACTCCGAGTGCAGTATCAAGAAACGTTTTGAAAAGTGGAGGATGACCTAATGGCTTAGCAGTCTACATGGGGAGACACTTAGACCCAGTGGCCATAGTTTACCTACAAAGAGAGAAATCAACACTGCTGCTTCATGTTCATTGGAGAATTATAAACCATGTCCTCCAGGTCACAGATGTGCAGACCAAGCTTTTATTGTCTCACTAGAAAGGAAGCTAAAGCTCCTGACAACAACATATATTTCAAGTGCCCAACCTAGAGGCAGTTTCTCCAGAAGTCTTTAGGCTGGTAAATCTCCATGTTTGTGGAGATTTTACACTGTCCCTTACTTTTGGAAACTCCTCTACCAACTCCAAGGTTGTGAACTCCTGAACATTTTTCATTTCAGATATGTATTCAAAGATTGTCTAACTCTTCTCCTCTAAATGTGTCTTACTTGGGGTGAAGGTAATGTCAAGGCATTGTTCTGAATGAGAGTGGGAAAATTTTTGTGTAGCACACATATGCATACACATTGATTCATTTTACAATTTTCCATTTGAAATACTGAATTCTTGACACTAACTCATACCCTACTAGACTCTGACTACTAATCCTAATATGATGGAGAAAAATACCCAAACAGAATGAAAATACAAGCAGTTTACAGCAGGCATGGTGTATTGTTGGACTTCCTTTTTGCATGATAGAGGGTAGGTATTCTAAATCTACTCAATTTTTAATTGAAATAGTCCTCCATGTGTTTTTAATGTTAACACATATGTAAATTCCTGTCTTCCTTTCTATGTAGCCTACTCAGCACATGTATTTTTATATGCAAATATAGAATCCTACGTGGTCTCACACGTACATTTTTTTGAGTTGGCTGACTGGGCAGAAACAAGTTGTGAGAAGAGATCTCGTAAACGCTGGTGGAACTGAAAATTAAAACTATGGGTGAGCTTCCCAGTAGAACAATTTATACATAAATCCATGTTCAGTAAAATAAATATATTTTCATCTGTGGATGATATATATTACTGATAAATTACGTTTGGCATATATATTGATACTTTTTAATGTATTTTTGTGTTTTTCTGTATATATATATATATATATATATATATATATATACACACACACACACACACTCTCCAGATTTTATAAAATATGAAATATATGTCTCTTATATACACTCCATCAATTCATTTATGTTCATGTATGTGGATTTATAATCAACTTTTCACAAGATTATTCTCAGAAATGTTCATCTACCTGAAATACATATTTGTTTCCCAGTATGAGAACTAACTTCAATCAATGGTGCTTACAAATCCTAATATTTCTACAGTAACAGACCCAGTTTAACATCAATGCAAGTAGATTCCTATGGGACTTAATGTCTATTTTGACCTTTATTTTAATTCAACACTGGTACATTAGTATTTCTTCAGTTTTTGCACATCATAGGACATATATTTCATCCACAAGTTAGCAAATTAATAAGAATTTGTTTCACTTCCTGCTTCAGAACACATGAATTCTTCCATGTTACTTGACTGGTCTTTTCATGAGACTTCTTTCCAAACACATTATTTTCGATTTCCATAATCAATTTTGAAGCTAAACTCACACACTCTTCATGATAAACTATAACATTAATATTACCATTAGATGTAAAACTGGTTGGAATGAATGTATGCATATCAATATAAAATTTCCTGTATATTTTCACATTTCAATTCAATCCATTATTTAAAGTTGGAACCAGTTATGTTATTTATTCACTGTATGGTCTATTAATGCATTATCTCTATATTCATAAACACAGTGTACACCTATTTGTCCCCCCATTACTAATTTGTACCTCTTCAAAATATTGCTCCCAGAAATGGTGGAAGAAATACTGATGTCACCTTATCTATATATACATTTTATCACAGTAATATTCTGGACACAAAAAGCAAAGGTCAAACTCATGATTGTATCAAAGCCTAAATGGAAAGTGAGCATGGATTACCAAAAACAACCATGTCCTGGTTACCTAATGCTCTCAAATGTCAATCCTATTGATGACTACATATTTGTTTCTTCCTAAGATTATATATTCAACCTCAAGCCTGTTGGAAATGTCTAATTCTATCACTCACTTTACACTTTGCCTGATTTCCTAATATCTCTATTGATATCTGCTTTCCTACATATTTTCCCTAGTTCATCATTGTGACTCATACTTCACATATGGTGACATTTACATTCACTCTCTACCCGAAACTCTATTGCTAAAGAACTTTTGGTCCAAATCCTATACTCACTCTTCTTTATAAACCTACTGACTATCTTACTAATCCTACTGACTATCACTTTCTAACTCGATGTTCTCTTCAACAATCAATCATTCAAGGTAAAAGGTCCTATGCCATTTTATATCAATTCATCTGAGACACATGTGCAGAACATAATTCAAACCTAAGTATCCCACTCAAGGGCCCAATGCCCTTCTGGCTTCATATCTTACCTACATTTCTGTTTTCATACTTATATTTCACCTATATATTCTTGTAAATATCACAGGTTCCCAATACCATTATTCATCCGGCAGAGAGATTCCTAACCCAAATCGAACATGTTATTAACCCTAAATATACACTGTTACCTCAATCTAACTTTACAGAAGAGGAGGGACAGAGTTTCTCTTTAAGTACCGGAATGTAGGGAATCTTCCACCTGCTGAGAACATCAAAGGTCCATGTAGAAATAATCCCTGGAGAAGATGTAGGCAGCTGTGAAGTTCCCGAGAGAGCAAAAGTCATCTTCCATGGCAAACAACCTGGTGAGGATGAAGGGATGTGTCTGTATCAGCCTCTATCAACTTAATGTAGAGAAGATAGACCAAACCAGGCCTGTATGAAGAGGTGTTCCCAGGTGCCTATGGTTGATATACCATTCTAACTTTTGAAAGTGTTACAGGAAGTAGGAACAGCCTCCATCTCATGGGCCCTTAGAAGTAACTATTTGGACAAAGTTGTTGCCAAAGCAGTGACCTCATTCAGTTTCTGAAGGAAGTGACCTCACCTCACTTCCTTTGTGATGGAACTCTCTGAACTTGGGATCCAGGAAGAATGGCACCCAGAGCCAGTCGCAGTCCCAGGCCCAGTGGTCTCACTTGCTTCAATTTACCAAGGACAGAGTCAGTCTTTCTTAGTGCCTACAGATGTGAGGATGTTCAAATGCCAGAAAAGCTCTGAAGAGGGGCCTTTCCTGAGAAAGCAGGTAGTGGCTCACCCATGGCTAATGACAACTTCACAGAATTGGCCAAGGAGACCAGATTTGAGACAGGACAGGCCATTTGGGGGGAATATAGTATGGCCCACCATTCAGAGGACACTCTGGGTAATCACAGAACTACTTGGAGCAAAGGTGGTGCCTTTGTGGGTGTGGGTGTATGTTCATGGTCTTGTCTCATGTTCTGAGAATAGGTAGGAAAGACTGTTTGTTTGGATTGGCGTGGACTGTTTCTAGTTAGTCGTTTTGCAATGCGAGTGCTTCTATGTCTGTGTATCCCACTGTGTCCGTGGTTGTAGACATTAGAAATAAGAATGCATCAAAGGATGTGTCCTGTCTAGTAGAAAGCTTCCCAGCATTCATCTTGCCCAATTTATAAATGGACTGTGGCTTTTGTTATCAAAGGGCAACACCTGATATCTTCATAAGTTTCTGTTTTCTTTCTGAATTCTGGACACTCTGCAGAATAGCTTCATGGTTTTGTGTCCAAGATATTTACCACCTAAAAGCTCTGTTATATGGCCATGTAGTGGGTAGCTAGTGTGACCAGGAAAGTCTCAGTGGAGAAACCCTGATTTGGGCTTTTTGCTTACCTATTGTTCTGTTGCCCTGAATATCAGGAAGGTATTTACCACAGGCCAATTCTTTGTGAAGCCTGAAGAAAAAAGTTTTCAAATGGAAATGAATGGACATCACCTGTAGCTCTTTGCTTAATTGCTTTGGAAATGGATTTGTCTGAAACAGCCTCTTGGCCCTGTGTGAGGCTGTGGTTAGATTCTCAGCACCTGATGGATCCCATGTGTTCATCCAAAACCAAAATGATCAAAAGATCAGTCATTGCGGATGAAGTCTCTTGCCTTCCTCTGTAAGGTTCCTGACCTCCATCAAGTGAGAAGAGGGATTCTTTGGGTCAAATGCATTCTTCAAAGCCAAGGAGAGGCAAGCCCAAAGGTGCTTGCATTTTCTCATGCTTCCAATTCACATAAAGATTCTAAACCCCACAGTCAGTCGTCCTCAAATTGGAGAAGCAGAGCAGTATTAACGGCACACTATTTGATCACTCCAGGTTCACAGGAAGGTGTTCAGGCCACCCCGACTTTAGGCAAATGAGGGGCAAGGGAGCTGACTTTGGACACTATCTTGTTCTGCATCCCTCATGGAAACCTCCAGCCAGAGTTTATAATGAGTATCTATATGGAAGAAGATGAGGGCCTTGTGGGAGTGTTTGGGTTTTAATTTTGGAAGTTTGTGTGGCGGTTGAAAAAGATGACTGGCTCCACCTGGTCTTGAACTCTGGTGTGATTCCCCTTAGAGACTGAGTTCTGGAACTGACCTCAGAGAATTATTGCCATGAGTTGTGTTGGGATTTTAGGAGGCCATGAATGACAGTCGCCCTTTGAAACTGAGATCTGTGCCCAGAAAGGCTTTCCACAAGGCACGAGGAATCTCAGCCAGAATATCACATGATTTTATTCTGAAAGACTTGGCAGCCATAGTTGAGAGGCAAAACACACATGATCTCACATTGCAGACCTCAATGGGCCTGGCTTCATGTGACCTTTTGGCGACCCTTTGGGAAGCCTTGCCTGTGAGTGTTCTCCAGAGCTTTCATTGAAATGAGCTTCCTCAACATTTAATGGTTCCTGAGTGAATTGAAAATCATAGTGCCTCCAACTTCATCCTTGAAAAATGGCTAGAGAAATACCACGGAATTTTTGAAATTTTCATGACCAGGTGGCACTGGAGAACTTTTTGATGTCCAGTTGCTGATCATGAGTATACCAGACAGTGCCTTGATTGACTGCGTTTCTTAAAAATGGTGTAGAACAGAGATGCCAGTAAGTTGGAGCCTGCTGAGTAGTGGGCCTAGAACAGTGGTGGGCAGGTGTGTGATAAAACATCTGTGTTGGGGCCATGTAGATCTGCCATTGGCTTCCAAATGGCTTGTAACTGACATGGTGCAGCAAGCAGACCCTTATATGTAAAGGCATCTTGTTATGTGGAGAGGTTTCAGGGCAATGTTCAGAATCAGGATGCTATGGTCAAGGGGGCAAACTATGTGAAATAGAAGCCTGACTGGTGCATTCTCCTGCAGACCCTGAGGCACCACATGTGACAGAACTCCCTCCAGCACTCTGACCAAGTTGAACTCCTTGTATTTGTGAAGCAAATAACAAACTCCCAGTGCTCTACTAAGAAAAGTAGAGCATGATCAATTAGCTTCACAGTCCACACAGAGAGACCCTTAGACTCCATTTGCCACAGTTTACCTACAAAGTGAGAATTCAGCACTGCTGCCTCATGTTCATTGGAAAATAAGATACCATGTCCCCCAGGTCACATAGATGCAGACCAGTTTTGATGCTCTCACTACAGAGGAAGCTAAAGCTTCGGACCACAACATACATTTTAAGTGCCCAAACTCAGAGGCAGTTTCTCAATATGTCTTTAGGCCTGCAGAGCTCCATGTTTGTGGAGTGTTTACCCTGTCCCTTACTTTTGGAAACTCCTCTACCACCTCCAAGCTTGTGAACACCGAGAATATTCCATTCCAGATATGTATTCACAGATTTTCTAACTCTTCTCCTCTAATTGTGTCTTATTAGGGGAGAAGGTAATGTCAAGGCATTGTTCTGAATGAGAGTGGGAAGATTTTTGTATCACACATATTTGCAAACACAATGGGTTTATTTTCCTATTTTCTATTCGAAATACTGAATCTCTGACACTAATCCATAACCTACTAGAATCTGACTACTAATCCTAATATGATTTAGAATAGTAACCCTAACAGAATGGAAATACAAACAGTTCAGAGAAGGCATGGTGTATACTTGGACTTCCCTTTTGCATTATATGGGGTTGGAGTTATAAATATAGTCAATGTTTATTGAAATATTTCTCCATGTGTTTTTAACATTAACAAATATGTGAATTCCTCTCCCCTTTCTCTGTCACCTATTCAGCACATGTATTTTTATATGCTCATATAGAATACTAGGTGGTATCACACAGACTTTCTTCTGAGGTGGCTGACTTGGCAGATACAAATTGTGAGAAGAGATCACTCCTCCTAAACCCTTTTGGAACTGAAATTTCAACCTATGGGTGAGCCTCCTAGTTGAACAACATTATACATAAATCCATTTTCAGTAAAATGTATTTTTTTGGATATGTGAAGAATATATATTTCATTTTGAATTTCGATTGGCATATATATTGCTACTTTTTAATGTCTGTGAGTGTGTTTCTGTGTATATATATATATATATATATATATATATATATATATATATATATCACTCTCCAGATTTTTCAAAATATGAAATATATGTGTCTTATTATACACTCCCTAAAATCATTCATATTCACGTATGTGGATTTATAATCAACTTTTCACAAGATTATTCTCAGAAATTCAGATTATTCATTCACCTGAAATACATATTTGTTTCCTAATACTGAAAACTAACTTCAGTAAATGGTGCATACAAAGCATAATATTTCATCATTGCCTGATGGCCACGAATAGAGTGCATCACACTCAGTGTAACGCGCCACTGCACAGGTGAATAACGAGATAGAACCACAAAAAACTATCTTGTTAAGAACCTACAGCAAAATGGGGGTGCACCAAAACCTATAAGAAAGATTTTTAGCACTGAGATCTGGTAATTGGGTCTGAAAAACGAGCCAAATGTGCAACCGGAGATCCGGTCTGACTGATCCTCAAAACAATAGAGTGTCTGGGTTCCAATAGACACCCTCCACACCCAACAAATGACAGGCCCAGAATACAGATTGAACTGCAGAGAAGCATCACTCAGGGGAAATCTAGTCTAGCAGGAGAAACCAGGACTAGCAGGAGAAACCAGGGGACTAGAGGCCAGGCTCTTGTGACTGGGAAGCTGGAGAACACAGAAGCGCAGGTGACAGTCCACCTGCTGTCCGCGTGACTGGGCGTCTGGAGAACACCGGCGCGCAGGAGACCGAATGCGCCACTGGGTGGCTAGTGATTGCCCACCCGCCAGTGACCTAGAGCTGAAACCAACTGGAGACAGTCCAGTTCTATCCCCGTATTCGAACATTTCGGCAAGGAGCCTGGGCCCACCAAAGCAGAGGGGTGACGTCACTGGAGCTCGGCCTTCGGAATTCCCTACAAGTGGAATCCACTTTAGCAGGCATAGTCTACCAACACAAAGGAGAGACAACAGAGATACACAACACCGAAACAAATCTATAGAATAAAACAGAAACACAGCAATCAAATAGAGCTGGAAAGTAACATGAGCATCATGAAAAAACAAGGGAAAGAAAGGAGTACAAACAATGCAGGACAACTTAATTCTACAGGAGGACCTAGAAGCATCAGAAACAGGGATAGGGAAAGAACTTAAGGCATACCTAACACAGATGGAAAGGAATATTAGAGAAGACATGAGGCAGCAAGTCCAAGCAATAAAAGTATATTTTGAAAATGAATTAAACAAACAAACTCAAATGGCAAACAACGAGCTTTACCAGGAGATAGAGATCTTAAAAGAAATCAAACAGTAATACTAGAAATGCAGGAAAGTATTAACCAAATTAAAAACTCAAACGAGAATATTACAAATAGACTAGATCAAGCAGAAGTCAGAATATCAGATAATGAAGACAAAGTTTATCAACTTGAAAAGAATATAATCAACACAGAAAAGAGGCTTAAATCCCATTAGCAATCTATTCAAGAGATATTGGATGTCATAAAAAATGAGAGTCATTGGGATAGAAGAAGGCATAGAGATTCAAACCAAAGGAATGGAGAACATATTAAATAAAATAATTCTAGAAAACATCCCAGAGATGAAAGATGGATCGGATTGTCAAATCCTGGAAGCCTACAGGACCCCAAACATTCAAAATCATAATAGACAAACTCCAAGACATATAATTATGAAGATAGCCAACATACAGAACAAGGAGAGAATATTAAACACTATAAGAGAAAGGAGGCAGATTAAATTCAGGGGAAAACCAATTAGGTTAATGACTGATTTTTCATCACAGACTTTGAAAGCGAGAAGATCCTTGAACAATGTATTTCAAATGCTGAAAAATAATGGATTCCAACCAAGAATACTGTATCCAGCAAAATTAAGGTTCAGATTTGAAAACGAAATTAAAGTCTTTCACAATAAACAAAAGCTAAAAGAATTCGCAGCCAGAAAACCAGCACTGCAAAGCATTTTGAGCAAAATACTACAAGAAGAGGAATTGATAAATAGTGCCGAAAACTAACAGCAGGAAGTATCTCAGTAAAGGGGGAGGAAAATAACCAAAAAAGTAAAAACTAGCCAAACTAAAACATAATAAATAAATAAACATGATTGGAAGAACAAATCATATTTCAATTGTAACCTTAAATGTTAATGGCCTAAATTCACCAATCAAGAGAATGGGCTAGTAACCTGGATCAAAAAAATAAATCCAACAATATGCTGCCTTAAGGAGACTCATATGATAGGAAAAGACATACACAGGGTGAAGGTAAAAGGTTGGGAAAAATCATACCACTCACATGGCCCTCAGAAGCAAGAAGGAGTGGCCATACTCATGTGGAATAAAATCAACTTGAAACCTAAGTTAATCAAAAGGGATAAAGAAGGACACTATATTCTGTTAAAAGAAACCATCCACCAACAAGACATAATAATTATGAATTTGTATGCACCAAGCAATGGAGCTGCAATGTTCATAAAACAAACTCTCCTCAAGTTCAATAGCCAAATAGACTACAACACAATAATTATGGGTGACTTCAAGACACCACTCTCGGCATTAGACAGATTCTCTAGACAAGAACTGAATAAAGAAACTATCAAACTCAACAGCACAATTTGTAACCTAGACTTAAACGACATATATAGAATATATCAGCCATCATCAAGTGGATACACGTTCTTCTCAGTTTCACATGGATCCTACTCAAAGATAGACCATATATTATGCCATAGGGCAATTCTTAGTAAATATAAAAGCATGGAGATTATACCATGCACTATATCTGATAATAATGGAATGAAGCTGGAAATCAATGATGAAAGAAGGAAGGAAAAATCCTACATCACATGGAAAATGAACAACATGCTACTGAATGATCAATGGGTTACAGAAGACATAATGGAGGAGATAAAAAAAATTCTTAGAGACAAATGACAATACAGACACAACATACCGGAATCGATGGGACACAATGAAAGCAGTTTAAGAGGGAAGTTCATTTCTTGGAGTTCTTTCCTCAAAAAAAGAAAAAAATCAACAAATAAATGAACTCACACTACACCTCAAAAACCTAGAAAAGGAAGAGCAAAACAACAGCAAATGTAGTAGAAGACAAGAAATAATTAAATTTAGAGCAGAAATCAACAAAATTGAAACAAAATAAATTAAAAAATTTGATAAAACTAAAAGTTGGTTCTTTGAAAAAATAAATAAGATTGACAGGCCCACAGCCATGCTAATGAAGAGAAGAAGAGAGAGAACTCAAATTACTAACATACGGGATGAAACAGGCAATATCACAACAGACACTACAGAAATACAGAAGATAATTAGAAAGTATTTTGAAACACTATATTCCAATAAAATAGAAGATAGTGAAGATATCGATGAATTTTTTAAGTCATATGATCTGCCCAGATTGAGTCAGGAAGACACACGCAATTTAAACAGACCAATAACAAAGGAAGAAATGAAAGAAGCCATCAAAAACTACCAACCAAAAGAAGCCATGGACCGGATGGGTATACAGCGGAGTTCTACAAAACCTTTAAAGAAGAATTAATACCAATATTTTTCAAGCTATTTCAAGAAAAACAAAAAGAAGGAGCTTTTCCAAATTTATTCTATGAGGATAAATCACCCTGATCCCGAAACCAGACAAAGACACTTCAAAGAAAGAAAACTACAGACCAATATCTCTAATGAACTTCGATGCAAAACTTGTCAATAAAATCCTGGCGAATCGAATACAAAAGCATATCAAAAAAATTGTGCACCATGATCAAGTAAGATTCATCCCTGGGATGCAAGGCTTGTTCAATATACGGAAATCAATAAATGCCATTCACCACATCAATAGACATAAAGACAAGAACCATATGATCATCTCAATAGATGCAGAAAAAACATTTGACAAAGTTCAGCATCACTTTATGTTCAAAACACTAGAAAAACTAGGGATAACAGGAACTTACCTAAACATTGTAAAAGCTATATATGCTAAACCTCAGGCCAGCATCATCCTAAATGTGGAAAAACTGAAGGCATTCCCTCTAAAATCTGGAACAAAACAGGGATGCCCTCTATCACCACTTCTATTCAATTTAGTTCTTGAAATACTAGCCAGAACAATTAGACAGACAAAAAAAATTAAAGGCATAAAAATAGGAAAAGAAGTATTTAAATTATCGCTATTTGCAGATGTCATGAAAATATATTTAACAGACCCCAAAGGGTCTACAATGAAACGGCTAGAGTTAATAAATGAATTCAGCAAAGTGGCAGAATATAAAATTAACACGCATAAATGAAAGGCATTCCTGTATGTCAGCAACACAACTTCTGAAATGGAAATGAGGAAAACCACTCCATTCACAATATCCTCAAATAAAATAAGATACTTGGGAATCAACCTAACAAAAGACGTGAAAGTTTTATATACTGAAAACTACAGAACCCTAAAGAGAGAGAGAGAAGAAGATCTTAGAAGATGGAAAAACAAAAGACCCAGAATAGCAAAAGCAACTCTAAACAGAAAATATGAATCTGGAGGTATAGTGATACCAGATTCAAACTGTACTAAAAGCAATAGTAACAAAAACAGCGTGGTACTGGTAACAAAATAGGCAGGTGGAACAATGGTACAGAATAGAGGACACAGAAACCAATCCTCAAAATTAAAACTTTCTTATATTTGAAAAAGGGGCTAAAAGCATGCAATGGAAGTAGGATAGCATCTTCAAACAATGGGGTAGGGAAAATTGGGGAAAGGTGGGGCAAGGGAGAGAAGTGAACAACAGCAGATGAGGTAGAGAAAGAAGATGGGAGGGGATGGGAGGGGGTATAGTAGGGGATAGTAGGGGACAGGAAATGTAGCAGAATACAACAGTCACTAATATGACATTATGTAAAAATGTGAATGTGTAACCGATGTGATTCTGCAACTCGTATTTGGGGAAAATTGGGAGTTCATAACCCAATTGAGTCAAATGTATGAAAGATGATATAGGATGAGCTTTGTAATGTTTTGAAAAACCAATAAAAAATAAATAAATAAAGGTTTAAAGTTGAGTGGGAAGAAATGAGCTAAAAAAGTGTTGAGATGCATTCATTTTGCTAAGCAGAAACTTTGTTTTGTGTACTTGTAACTATCACAAATTTATTTTACCAGAAAACTGGCTTTTAAAAATGCACATAATTGAGATTAAAGGATAATCCACTTACCTTCAAGAAAAACTCATAGCATTTCCTATATTTTTCATATTTTATTTTTTTGTGAATATTTTGACATGGACCAGGTCTAGACTTAGGCTATTCTTCCAGAATACTACCTCATCTGCCAAGTTGGTACAATGTGTTGGATTGTTCTTTTCATCTTTTATTTAATAGTTTCTAGATGATAATGTGTATTTTTCCATATGTTTGTTTGGACATACATACCCAACTATATCTTTGCATTTTCTGTTTTACTGGGGAAGAGACTCATCAAAAGCTCTTTATTATATGTATCAACAATCAAACATTTAGAGCATGCAATTATACATAATTTTGCATGAAAATATTTTTGTACCATTTTTATAAAGATTTAGAATTATTAATACTGTCCCTACTGTAATTAGTAACTCCTTACAAAAAGAATTAATCAATTGACTTTATATCAATTATGAATATGAAAATTACTAAAAATAAGTATTTGGCAATTAATATGCAATTGATAGAAAGTGAAATCACAAGAAAGCCATTTAAAATGTCAGTGCATATGGTCCTTAAATAATAGGTTGTTCAAAAAAAAATTCTCTAATTCAAAAGAGTTAATATGCCATATTACAGCTAAATGTGATATAAAAACCTTAAATTATCAGTATTGATAAATAAGAATGATACCTGTTTACTTACATATGTTTATTTGATTTTCACTGTAAGATGTTAATTCTGGAAGACTTGAGAATTAAGAAAGACTTGGTCTATATTATTTCTAACAGGCTAATCAAAGTACTTTTAAATATATATGTATATATATATATATATATATATATATATATATATATATATATATATATATATACACATATGCATGAATATAGATACATATGCATAATAAATGTATTGTAATATATTTATCAGGTGGTTATAATTTTTAAATTTTCTCAAGAAAAAAGAATGACTATAAAAAACAGTTTTAAATGTAAATTTCATAGCATAGTACTGTTTGTAAAGCTATAAGAGAAAAATACTTATGGAGGGAAAATGAAAAAGGAAGAGAGAGAAGGGGGAAAATGAGGAAGAAAGTGAGTAAAGAAGAGGGAGAGGAGTGTTTGATGAAAAGATAAAAGTGGAGGGGCTGTGTTTGTGACTCAGTGTTAACATGCTTGTCTAGCATGTGTGAGGCAGTGGGTTATATTCTCAGCACCACATAAGAATAAGTAAAATGAAGGTCTATCAACAACTGAAAAAATAAAAAAAGGAGAAATATTACCAAAATTCCAAGATTTTATGAATGTTAAATACAAAAAATTATGTTGCATAGCCTTATGTAAATTCTAGACTCCCCAAAATAATCATTAAATGCTAGATTATTAGTGTTATAACTAAAAATCCATTGCTCTTTCTTCTACATTCTGTGGCATGCTAGTGCTAAAATAAATTGTATTATAACACCAAAATAAAATTCTAATATTTATACAGTAACTGACCCAGTTTAACATCAATGCAAGAAGATTCCTATGTGATATAATGTGTATTTTGACGTTCATTTTTACTCAACACTGGTACATTACTATTTCTCCAGTTAATGCACATCATAGGATGTATATTTCATCCACAATTAAGCAAATATAGACACATTTGTTTTGCTTTCAATCACTATTGCTTCAGAACACATGTATTCCTCCATGTTTCTTGACTTCTCTTTTTGTGACACTTCTTTCCAAACACATTATTTTCGATTTCCATTATCACTTTTGAAGCAAAACTGACACACCCGTCATGATAAAACATAACACTAATATTACCATTAGATGTAAAACTGGTCTAAATGAATGATTGTACATCAATATAAGATTTCTTGTATACTTTCAGATATCAATTCAATCCATTATTCAAAGTGAAACCAGTTATATCATTTATTCACAGTATGGTCTATTCATGCATTGTCTATATATTGATAGACACATGGTACACCTCTGTGTACTCCCAACAATAATTTCTATATCTTCAAAATATTGCTCCCAGAAATGGTGGAAAAAATATGCATGTCAACTGATCTACATATACATTTTATCACAGTAATATTCTGGACACAAAATGCAAAGGTCACACTTATGACTGTCCCAAAGCCTAAATGGAAAGTGAACATGGATTACTAAAAACATCCATGTCCAGGTTGCCTAATGCTCTCAAATGTCAATCCTATTGGTGATTACATATGTGTTTCTTCCTAAGACTACATTTTCAATCTCACCCTGTTGAAACTGTCTAAACCTCTCACTCATTTTATAATTTGCCTGATTTCCTACTCTCTATTCACATCTGCTTTCCTACTTTTTTCCCCAGTTCATCATTGTGACTGACTCTTCACATGTGCTGACATTTATATTCAATCTCTACCAGAAACCCTATTGCTAAAGAACTTTTGGTCCAAATTCTATACTCAATCTTCTTCGTAATCCTACCGACTATATTCCTAATCCTAGCAAAAATCCCTTTTTTAACTGGATGCTCTCTTCTACATTCAATCATCGAAGGTACAAGGATCTATGCCATTGCATATCAATTTATCTGAGACATATGTGCAGAACATAATTCAAAGCTAAGTATCCCACTCAAAGGCCAAATTCCCTTCTAGGATTCAAATCTTACCTAGATTTATATTTCAATACTTATATTTCACCTATATTTTCATGTAAATATCGCAGGTTTCCAATAACATTGTTTATCAAGCAGAATGATTCCTAACCCATATTGAACATGTTATTAATCCTAACCATACACTGTTCCTCAATCTAACTTTACAGAAGAGCAGAGACAGAGTTGGTATTACAATACAGGAATGTATGGATCTTCCACCTGCTGAGAACCTCAAAGGTCTATGTAGAAATAATCCCTGGAGAATGTGTAGGATGCTATGAACGACCTGAGAGGGCAAAAGTCATCTTCCATGGCAAAAAAACATGGTCAGGATAAAGGGTTGTGTCTTAATCAGAATCTCTCTTCTTAATGTAGAGAAGATGGACCAAACCAAGCCTCTGTGGAGAGCTGTTCCCCAGTACCTATGGTTGATATACCATTCTAACTTATGAAAATGTCAGAGGAAGTAGGTGCAGCCTCCATCTCATGGGACACTTGGAAGCATCTGTTAGGACAAAGTGGTTGCCAAGGCTGTGACCTCATTCAGTTCCTGAAGGAAGTGACCTACCTCACTTTCTTGGTGATGGAATCTCTGAACTTGGGATCCAGGAAACCAGGCACACAGAGCCAGTCCCAGTACCAGTCCCAGTGGTCTCACTTGTTTGGATTTACCAAGGACAGAGTCAGTCTTTCTTGGTACCTACTGATGTGAGGATGGCCAAATGCCAGAAAAGCTCTGAAGAGGGGCCCTTCCTGAGAAAGCAGAAAGTGGCTCACCAATGGATCCTCACAACTTCACAGAGTTGGCCAAAGAAAACAGATCTGAGACAAGACAGGCCATTTTGGGGTAACATAGTATGGCCCACCATTCAGAGGACACACTGTATAGTCACAGACCTACTTGGGGAAAGGAGGTGCCTTTGTGGGTGTGGGTGTGAGTTTTTGGTTCTGTCTCATCTTCTGAGAATAGGTGGAAAAGGCGGGGTTTTTTTGGTTTGGTGTGGACTCTTTATAGTAGGTCGTTTGACAAGGTGAGTGTTTCTTTATCTATGTATTCCACTGTGTCCATGGTTGAAGACATTAGAAAAGAGAATGCATCTAGGATGTGTCCTGTCTATTAGGAAGCTTCCCACCTTTCATCCTGCCCAATTTATTAATGGACTGTGGCTTGTCTTATAGATGTGCAACACCTACTAAATTCCTAAGTTCATGTTTTCTTCCTAAATTCTGGCCACTCTCCAAAATAGTCTTATGGATTTGTGTCCAAGATATGTACCCCTCCAAGCTCTGTGACATGGCCATGTACTGGATAGCTGAAGGAAATGGGAGCATCTCAGAAAACACAGATATCAGTGTGACCAGTAATGTCTCAGTGGAAAAACCCTTCTTTTCGCCTTTTGCTTACCTATTGTTCTGTTGACCTGAATGTCAGGAGGTCTTTGCCTCAGTCCACCCATTTGGGAAGACTGATGAAAACTGTTTTCAAATGGAAATGCATGCGCATCACCTGTCGCTCTTTGTTTAATTGCTTAGGATAAGGATGTGTCTGATTCAGCCTCTTGGCCCTGTGTGATGCTGTGGCTTAGATTCTCAGCACCTCATGGATCTAAAGAAAGATTCCATGTGTGTATCCAAAACAAAAATGGTAAAAAACCACGCTGACTTTAGGAAAATAAGTGGCAAGGGAGCTCTTTTGAACACTGTCTTGGGCTGCGCCCCTCATGGAAAACTCCAGCAAGAGGTTATGATTAGTGTCTATATGGAAGAGGATGAGGGCCTTGTGGGAGTGTTTTGGTTTTAATTGTGTTTATTTGTGTGGTGGTTGGAAGTGATGACTGGGTCCACCTGGGCTTGAACTCTGGTGTGATACCCTTAGAGACTGAGGTCTAGAACTGACGTCAGAGAAGTATTGCCATGAATTGTGTTGGGGTTTTAGGAGGCCATGCATGAGAGTCGCTCTTGGAAACTGAGATCTTGGACCAGGGTAGCTTTCCACAGAACACTGGGAATCTCAGCCAGGATATCACATGATTTCATTCTGAAAGACTTGGCAGCAATAGTTGAGAGTCAAAACTCACATGGACCTCATATTGTAGACCTCAATGGGCCTGGCTTCATGTGACTTTTTGGTCACTCTTTGGGAGGACTTTCCTCTGAGAGTTAACCAGAACTTTCATTGAAATAAACTTCCTCAACATTTAATGGTTCCTGAATAAATTTAAACCCACAGTGCCTCCAACTTCATCCTTTAAAAATGGCTAGATAAGTACCATGACATTTTTTAAATTCCCATGACCAGATGGCACTGGAGTAACTTTGGATCTTATGCTGTTGATCATGAGTGTACAAGACAGTGCCTTGATTGACTTGGTTTCATGAGAATGGTGTAGAACAGAGATGCCAGTAATTTGGAGACTGCTGAGTTGGGGCCTAGAGCAGTGATGTGCAGGTGTGTGATAAAACATCTGTGTTGGGGCCATGTGGATCTGCCATTGGCTTCCAAATGGCTTGTGACTGACATGCTGCAGCCAGCAGACCCTTATATGTAAAGGCATCTTGTTATATGGAGATTTTTCAGGGCAATGTTCAGAATCAAGTTGCTATGGTCAAGGGGGCAAGCATGTGCGATAGAAGCCTGGTTGGTGCATTTATATGCAGACCCTGACACACCACATGTGACAGAAATCCCTCCAGCACTGTGCCCCAGTTGAAATCCTTGTATTTCAAGAAGCAAATACCAAACTCCAAGTGCAGCAGCAAGAAACACCACGAAAACTGGAGGATTACCAACTGGGTTCACAGTCCAAACAGGGAGACACTTAGCCCCAAGTTGCCACAGTTTACCTACAAAGAGAGAATTCAGAACTGCTGCCACATGTTCATTAGGAAAATAAGAAACAACATCCTCCAGGTCACATAGATGAAGACCCAGTTTGATGGTCTCACTACAAAGAAAGCTAAAGCTTCTGACAACAACGTATATTTCAAGTGCCCAACCTCAGAGGCAGTTTCTCAAGAAGTCTTTAGGCAAGCAGAGCTCCATGTTTCTGGAGTGTTTACCCTTTCCCTTACTTTTGGAAACTCCTCTACCACCTTCAAGGTTGTGAACTCCTGAGCATTTTCCATTCCAGATATGTATTAACAGATTTTCTAATTCTTCTCCTCTAATTGTGTCTTACTTGGGGCGAAGGTAATGTCAAGGCATTTTTCTGGATGAGAGTGGAAATATTTTTGTTTAGCATATGTTTGCATACACATTGGATTCATTTTCCTATTTTCCATTTGAAATACTGAATCCCTGACACTAACCCATACTGTACTAGAATCTGACTACTAATCCTAATATGATGGAGAAAAAGAATCCTAACAGAAAAGAAATAGAAGCTGTTCAGAGAAGGCATGGTATATATTTGGACGTGCCTTTTGCAAGTATGTGTTATAATTCTTGTCAATTTTTAATTGAAATAGTCCTCCATGTGTTTTTAAAGTTAACAAATATGTGAATTCCTGTCTCCCTTTCTCTGTATCCTATTCAGCACATCTATTTTATATGCACATAAAGAATCCTACCTTTTATCACGTGTATATTTTTGTGCGGTAGCTGATTTGGCAGATACAAATTTTGAGAAGAGATCACTCCTCCTAGATGCTGTTGGAACTGAAAATTGAACCTATGGGTGAGCTTCCTAGGAGAACAACATTATACATAAATCCCTGTTAAGTAAATTGAATATTTTTAGATCTGTGAATGATGTATATTTCATGGTGAATTTCGATTGGCATATATGTTGCTACATTTTAAAATTTGTGTGTGTGTGTGTGTGTATACACACATACACACTCTCCAGATATTTCAAAATATGAAATATATGTGTCTTATTTACACTCCCTAAATTCATTCATGTTCAAGTATGTGGATTTATAATCAACTTTTCACAAGATTATTTTCAGAAATATTCATCCACCTGAAATTCATATTTGTTTTCTATTACTGAAAACTAACTTCAGTGAATGGTACATACGTATCCTGTTGATAGTCACAGCCGAAGGGGCCACAGCAAACTTCCAGGTGCCAGCAAACTTTCAGCTGCAGGCTGATGATTGGCTCACAGCGGCCTTAGCAACTTCTAGCTCATTGTCTCCTCTGTGGTGATGCTCATTGGAGATGCTCATTGAGATGTTTCCCTGCCTTTCAGACTTCCAGCTTATGATTGGCTCACAGCAGCCCCAGCAACATCTAGCTGATTGGCTCCTCTGTGGTGATGCTTATTGGGCTGTTTCCCTGCCCATTCAGACCATGGAGCTGCTCATTGGGGGACTTTTTTGGCTCTGCCCACGTGACCCAGCCAATCTGCCTCAAGAGCAGGAGGATTGTGAGAAGTGGATAGAGGCTTGTGTGGGAGGGAGAGGCTTTTGGGAAGCTGGTGTTGGGAGTTGGGGTTCTGAGGATTTTTCCTGAGAGGCTGTTTTGCTTGGCGTGTGTGGTTCTAAAAATAAAGTTAGTTTCTTTTGACAAGTGGATTCTGATTGTGCCCAGCCAGACAGTGGCATTTGGTGGCTCATATGGGGAGCGACTGAGGGTAACTGATAAGGTAAACTGCTCGCTCTTGAGGGCAGGGCGAGAGGATGGGTAGCCATTTTATGATTCCTCTTTTGTTTTAAGTTGCCCGTCCCTGGAGATGAGTGAGATGGAAGAAAAACTGCTCACATCTGAGGAAAAACTATTTGTGTCTGAGGAACAGATAGGGAGAAAGGCTATAATAATTTTTTGTTGTTCCATTTTTATTTCGTTCTATCTCTTTTTTTGTTTGGTGTTATCTTGTTGGTTTGTATTATAGTAGAAATATGGGATCAAAAATTAGTAAAAAACAAACCAAAAAAGTGTTAAGTAAATTGTTAGAGGAAGGAGGCATCCCAGTAAAATCAAGAGCAGTCATGGCAATTGTTGATACAATACAAAAATGTAGACCATGGCTTTTTAAGGAGGAGTTGTTAAATATATCACAATGGAACCATCATGGTGCAGATTTAAAAAGAATAGAAAAGAAAAGCCCAGGGATTCTGCCAGTTGGCACATTGCCATTGTGGACATTCATATCTTGTTTGCTTAGTTCAAAGCCTTCAGTTCAGTCAATGGTAGAGGAAGAAGAAGACATATTGATTCAAGTAAAACAGAAGGTGTCTCAAGTTAGTCAGACAGAAGAAAAAATTCAAGTAAAAGAGAAGGTCTCTCGAGCTAGTCAGATAGAGGAAACTATTCAAGTAAAAGAGAACGTCTCTCGAACTAGTCAGACAGAGGAAAAAATTCAAGTAAAAGAGAAGGCCTCTAAAGCTAGTTAGACAGGGAAAGAAAGTGTAAAACAGTAAAAAACATCAGGGGAAATTTACAACAGGAGACTGCTACTAACACCTTTCTATCACCAGATGACATAAGTGTCCAACTAACAAGGCCACTTTCTTATGCTGGGAGGCCCCCAACTCCCGCAGTTGATAGTTAGGATCCTGAGACAAGATCTCAAATATTAACATGCCCTGTATTTGAGGGAGGAGGGCAGCGTGTTTACCATGCTTTAAATTTCAAAACAGTGAAGCAGCTAAAAGAGGCTGTAACAACCTATCGTCCTCAAGCACCCTTCAATGTAATCATGGTCGAATCCATTAACAACTTGAACATGAAGCCAGTGGATTGGGCTAATATGTGTAATGTTGTGCTAAATGGAGGACAATGCATGTTATGGAAGGTTGCCAATGAGGAATGTTGAAAGGAGACAGCTAGGCGAAATGCAGGAGCTGGTTATCCTCAGAGAAATCTAGATATGTTGTTAGGAAAGGGACCTTATGAAGATCAGCAGCAGCAAATTGCATATGATCATGGTGTATGTGCACAAATTGGTGTAGATGCAATTAAGGCATGGAAGACTTTACAAGAACATGGAGGTTTACAAGGTCAATTATCTAAGGTAATACAAGGAGCTAATGAATCTTATGCTGAATTTGTAGATAGGCTTATTCAAAGAGCTACCAGAGTTTTTGGGAATACAGAACAAGCAATGCCATTACTAAAACAACTGGCTTATGAGCAAGCGAATCGTTGTTGCAGAGATATCATTAGACCATGGAAAAATGAAGATTTAACCACATTGATTTAATTATGTAGAGACATTAATGAACAAGAGCAAGTCATGGCAGCTGCAGTAAAACAGGCTTTAGTTGCCAGATACATTAATGAACAAGGGCAAATTGTGGCAGCTACAGTAAAACAGGCTTTAGATGCCAGACCAAGAACATGCTACCAATGTGAAGAAACAGGACATTTTAAAAGGAATTGGCCCATAGAAGGAGGGTTTAACAATATTAGGTATCAAAGGAGTAGAATACCAGGTATTTGGCCACAATGCCAAAGAGGGAGACATTGGGCTAATGAGTGCTGTTCTCAAACCACCATAGAGGGTACTCAATTATCAAAAAATGAACAAGGGCCAGGTGTTTATCCACGATATCATGGAGAAAGGCATTGGGATCAATTGCCAAATAAATGGACAGGGGGTTCCAATGCTCCGGGGCCCCAAACCACAAATATACAGAGCACTGGAGGAACCCAGCAACCCCATCAGGGTAGTGCCCAGGACACATTGTCCATCAGATCCCTCATCAGACAAACCATAGGGAGCACAGTGTTGGACATCTGCGCCTCTGCCAGATCAGTACTAACTCCAGAGATGGGAGTTCAAATCATTCCCACAGGGGTAAAAGGACCTCTTCCCAAAGGAACCATGGGCTTATTATTGGGATGCAGCTCTTCTACTCTAAAAGAACTTATGATAAGTCCTGGGGTGATTGATCCCGATTATGAAGGTGAAATAAAAATTATAGCCAGTTCTCCAAAGGACATATCAGTAATTTCACAAGGAGATAGAATAGCACAGTTACTAATAATACCCAGCCTGTATGATAAATTTTCCAGTCGTACTGTAGAAAGATTTTCCAAGGGATTAGGCTCCACAGGTGTAGATTTGGCTATGCTTTCTTTAAATTTAGATTCTCGCCCCATGCTAAAACTAAATATTCAAGGGCATGAATTGAATGGGCTACTGGATACAGGTGCAGACATTAGCATCATCTCTCGTCAAGAATGGCAAAAACATTGGCCATTACAACAAGCCACTCAAACGCTTCGAGGCCTATAAGTGGTGACTAATCCCCATAGAAGTAAAATGGTATTAGATAGGAAGGATCCTAAAGGATGTGAAGGAACTATACTGCCATATGTATTGGATCATCTTCCCATAAATTTATGGGGACGAGATGTCCTAGATCAATTAGGTTTGACATTAACAAATAACATCAACCAAAATGCAGCCACTATTATGACTAGACAAGGTTTTAGGAAAGAAAAAAGATTAGAAAAACAAGAATAAGTCATAGCAGCACCAATACAAATAGATCAAGGAACAGAGAGACATGGGTTGGATTTTCAGAAAGGGCCACTGAGACAATAAAAATTACCTGAAAATCAGAAAGACAGTATGGGTTCCTCAGTGGCCCCTGACTAAAGAAAAGATACAAGCAGTCCATGACCTGGTAAAACAACAATTAGCAGAAGGACATATACAACCGACTGTATATCCCCAAAATACTCCCATTTATGTCATCAAAAAGAAATCTGGTAAATGGAGACTATTGCAAGATTTTAGAGCCATTAATAATGAGATGGTTATTATGGGACCTGCTCAATCAGGGATTCCTCAATTGTCTGCTTTGCCAATAACCTGGTATGTTTTAGGTATAGATATTAAATATTGTTTTTTTTTCAATTATAATTCATCCTAAGGATAGTCCAGGTTTTGCTTTTACTATCCCTGCACTGAATCATGAAGGTCCTGATCAGAGATATGAATGGAAAGTACTCCCTCAAGGGATGGCTAACAGCCCAACTATGTGTCATATTTATGTTAACAAAGTAATCCAGCCACTTAGAAATCAAAATTCTGAACACAAATATTTCACTATATGGATGATGTATTATTAGCACACAAAGCTAAAAACACATTGCTAGAAAGTTATGCCACACTTACAAACTTATTAAAAATTATAATGTAGAGATAGCAATAGATAATGTACAATTAAATTTACCAATTAATTATTTAGGAGTTCTGTTATCCTCAACCATGGTCAGTCCACCAAAAATTCAAATACGAGTAGATCAACTCAAATCACATAACGACTTTCAAAAGTTATTAGGAGACATAAACTGGATAAGGCCTTATCTAGGTATACCAACAGGAGAGTTGGGACCTTTATTTGATATCCTAAAAGGTCTATCAGATAAAAATTCACCCCGCATGTTAACACCTGAAGCAAGAAAGGCATTAAAAATCAATGAAACATATATGGAAAATATGCATTTGGATAGAATTGATATAAGTTTGCCTTTATTATTTATTGTACTACCAACAAAAAATATTCCTACAGGAGTATTTTGGCAAGAAGGTCCATTATTATGGATACATTTATCTTATTCTCCTTACACTATTCTTACTAGGTATCCTGAGGCTTTAGGATAATTAATACTCAAAGGAATTAAAGCAGCAAAGGGAGTGTTTGGAATTTCTTCCAATAAAATTTTTACTCCATATACTCTGAATCAAATTGATGAGTTAGCTAATGAGTTAAATACTTGGGCAATTATCATGGTCCAATCTAATGTTTCATTTGATAACCACTTACCATCTAACCCTTTATTGTCTTTTTGGTCATCGCATCCTGTAATTTTTCCAAAATTGAGAAGAAAAACACTTATCATTAATGCTTCAAATATATTCACTGATGTATCAAACAATGGTACAGCAGCAATAGTTATACCTGATAAAACTTATAAATTTTTAGTACCAAAACAATCAGCTCAAAAGGTAGAGCTTAATGCAGTATTACAAGCTTTTGAGATATTTAAATATTCTGTATTTAATTTATTTTCCGATAGTCAGTATATAGTTAATGCTATAGTATCCCTTGAAGTTGCTGGTAAGATTTCTCCTTTCTCTACTGTTTTCTCTTTACTTTCCAATATAAAAAGTCTAATCTGGGACAGAAAAGATCTATTCTTTATAAGACATATCAGGGCACATCCAAAAAGAAGATGATTTGACTCAAGGCCTTATCAGCTGATATCCAAAATTCCAGTTTGACTATCCTTACATCTGAGATAGAACCAGGATGCTTTTTTCATTATCTATTTTATTATTGCCCTTTCCCACATTCTATTTTGTTTTTTGAGCTCATAGAGACCTAGTTTAATGTTTTGCTGATCAGTTCTATTTTTTGACAAAAGAGTTTTTGAACATTGCAATGGAGATTTCACGTGTAAAAAGTTATAAGGCCTTTACTATTAGGTTATGTGTTGTATGTATTATATTATGTGTGCACACTTGTGTTTTGTGTTATATGTTTGAATGTTCGTATGTCCATATATGATATATGATGAGCGCTCATAAAAAAAATGGATCCAAATATTTTTTTATTCACATTATTTAAATGGTTTAATTTAAATTGGGTAAAGAGCTGTTGAGGTTTGTTTTAAAATTTGAAAAAAAGGAGGTTAACAGATCTGTTTCCTTTCTTTCACCTTTCCTTTTCATTATATTTAATAATTATCTTCAAGACAATGTAAATAGTTAAGAAAATTGTTTTCTTTCAGTGCCTTCTGGAATGTTACATAATTTTTCTTTAGCCATTATTGCCAGAATTCCTATCTTCATCCCAGTGCTGGTGAAATCAAAGATAAAACCAATGTACAGCTTCTGCAATAGCCATCACTGAAATGCTTGCAGAACTTGCCTAGACACATTGAGAACTCTCCTGTATGCATTGTAAACTACCTGTTTGTGCAGCGACTTGTGGTAGTGTTCGGGTATATTTGCTGATGATGTCATCGGTGGTACAATTTTTCCAAAAGGAGCCGTCAGTTGGCTTGGTGTATCTTCCTCTCTTCTGTGTGTCATTATCGTCCAGCTAATGTTTGGGGGCCATTAGAGGTGAGGCAAAGAACCTCACCACCCCCCGGTGGTACAAAGACCTCTCCACAGGTGTTGCTGTAAACTGGACCGGTAGTCAGTGATGGGTAAGATCCAATTGCAATGGTACCAACTTAACGGGTAAGGACCATATGTACTATTGGACAACCTAAGGCAGGCACTGTCCCTAAGCCACATGTGTGTTGTTTAAACAGAGAGGGGGAGATGTTGAGAGCCACATCCGAAGGGGCCCCAGCAAAATTCCAGAAGCCAGCAAACTTCCAGCTGCTGGCTGATGATTGGCTCACAGCAATATCTAGCTGATTGGCTCCTCTGCAGTGATGCTCATTGGGCTGTTTCCCTGCCCTTTCAGACCACGGAGTTGCTCATTAGGGGACTTATTTGGCTTTGCCCACATGACCTAGCCAATCGGCCTCAAGAGCAGGAGGATTGTGGGAGGTGGAGAGAGGCTTGTGTGGGAGGAAGAGGCTTTTGGGAAGCCAGTGGTGGCAGTTGGGGCTCTGAGGGTTTTTCCTGAGAGGCTGTTTTGTTTGGCGTGTGTGGTTTTAAAAATAAAGTTAGTTTCTCTTGACAAGTGGCTCCTGATTGTGCCCAGCAAGACTGCGGCATTATCCTAATATTTCTACAGTAACTGCCCCAGTTTAACAGCAATGCAAGTAGACTCTTATGGGACATGATTTGTATTTTGATGTTCATTTTTATTCAACACTGGTACATTACTATTTCTTCAGTTTATGCACATCAGAGGGTATATATTTCTTGCACAAGTTGGCAAATTTATAGGCATTTGTTTCACTTTCATTCACTTCCTGCTTCAGAACACATGCATTACTCCAGGTTTCTTAACTGGTCTATTCGTGAGACTTCTTTCCAAACATATTATTTCCGATTTTCTTTATAATTGTTTAAGCAAAACTCACACACCCTTCATGATAAACCATAACTATCATTTCACAATTAGATGTATAACTGTTTGGAATGAATGATTGTATATCAATATAAGATTTCTTATATATTTTCTGATATCAATTCAATCCATGATTTAAAGTGGAACCAGTTATATTATTTATTCACAGTATGGTCTATTCATGCATTATCTATATTCATAGACACAGGGTACACCTCTTTGTACCCCCAATACTAATTTATACGTTTTCAAAATATTACTCCCAGTAATAGAGGAAGAAATACTCATGTAACCTGATCTAAATATGCATGTTATCACAGTAATATTCTGGACGCAAAATGCAAAATTCACACGTGTGATTGTACCAAAGCCTAAATGGACACTGAACATGGATTACTAAAAACATCCATGTCCAGCTTGCATAACGCTCTCAAATGTCAATCCTATCGGTGACTACATATTTGTTTCTTCCTAATATATTCAACCTCAAAACTGTTGAAAATGTCTAATACTATCACTCACCCTGTACTTTGCCTGTTTTCCTAATGTCTCTATTGATATCGGCTTTCCTACATATTTTCCCCAGTTCATCATTGTGACTGACCCTTCACATGTGCTGACATTGATATTCACTCTCTAACCAAAACCCAATTGCTAAAGAACTTTTGATACAAATACTAAATTCACCCTTGTTCCAAAATCTACCGACTATCTTCCTGATCCAATTGATTATCCCTGTTTGAGTGGATGTTCTCCTCTACATTCAATCATCCAAGGTACAAGTCCTATGGCATTGTATATCGACTTATCTGAGACATGTGTGCAGAACGTAATTTAAAGCTATGTATCGCAATCAATTGCCCAATGCACTTCTGAGCTTCAAATCTCACCTAGATTTCTGTTTACATACTTATATTTCACCTCTGTATTCCTATAAATATTGCAGGTTCCCAATACCATTATTCATCCCACAGAATGATTCCTAAACCAAATCGATCCTGTTATTATCCCTAACCATACACTGTTGCCTCAATCTAACATTACAAAAGAGCAGGGACAGAGTTCATCTTACAATACAGGAATGTAGGAGATGTTACACCTGCTGAGAACCTCAAATTTCTATGCAGAAATGATCCCTGGAGAAGATGAAGGCAGCTATGAAGGACCTGAGAGAGCAAAAGCCATCTTCCATGGCAAACACCTTGTGATAACGAAGGGATGTGTATGAATCAGCCTCTCTTTCTTAATGTAGAGAAGATGGACCAAACCAGACCTGCGTGGAGAGGTGTTCCCGGGTGGCCATTGTTGATATACCATTCAAACTTGTCAAAGTGTCACAGGAAGTAGGGGCAGCCTCCATCTCATGAGACCCATGAAAGCAACTGTTAGGACAAAGTGGTTGCCAAGGCAGTGATCTCATTCAGTTCCTGAAGGAGGTGACCTACCTAACTTCGTTGGTGATGGAACTCTCTGAAATTGGGATCCAAGAAGCCAGGCACCCAGAGCCAGTCCCAGTCCCAGTCCCAGTGGTCGAACTTGTTTGGATTTACCAAGGACAGAGTCAGTCTTTCTTGGTACCTAATGATATGAGGATGGCCAAATGCCAGTAGAGCTCAGAAAAGGGGACTTTCCCTAGATAGCAGGTATTGGCTCAATGCTGCCTGCTGACAACTTCGTAGAGTGGGCCAATAAGAACAGATCTGAGACAGGCCAGGCCATTTTGGGGCAACATAGTATGGCCCACCAGTCAGAGGACACTCCAGATAGTCACAGACCTACTTGGGGGAAGGAGGTGCTTTTGTGGATGTGGATGTGAGTTTGTGGTTTTGTCTCATGTTCTGAAAATAGGTAGGAATGGTGGTTTGTATGGTTTGGAGTTGACTGTTTCTAGGAAGTCGTTTGGCAAGGCGAGTGTTTCTATGTCTGTGTATCCACTGTGTTCGTGGTTGTAGTCTTTAGAAAAGAGAATGCATCAATGGAGGTTTCCTGTCTAGTTGGAAGCTTCCCAGCATTCATCCTGCCCACTTTATAAATGGACTGTGGCTTGCCTTATGGATGGGCAACACCTACTATCTTCCTAAAGTCCTCTACACATCTTGATTTCTGGCCTCTCTCCAGAATAGGCTCATGGTTTTGTGGCCAAGATATGTACAACCTCCAAAATCTGTTACATGGCCATGTAATGGATAGCTGAAGGGAATGGGAACATCTCAGAAAACTCAGATATCAGTGTAACCAGTAAAGTCTCAGTTTAAAAACCTTGCTTTGGCCCATTTTCTTACCTATGGTTATGTTGCCCTGAATGTCAGGAAGGTATTTGCCTCAGGCCACCCCTTTCTGAAGCCTGAAGAAAACATTTTTCAAATGGAAATGAATGGGCATCACCTGTGGATCTTTGCTTAATTGCTTTGGAAAGAGATGTGTCTGAATCAGCCTCTTGGCCCTGTGTGAGGTTGGGGCTTTGATTCTCAGAAGGTGATAGATCTAAAGAAAGATCCCATGTGTGCTTGGGTTTTCTATTGCCTCCAACTCACATAAAGGATTTATACCTACAATCAGTAGGATTAAATTGGAGAATCAGAACAGTATTAACGGCAGGCCTATTTGATCACTCCTGGTTCACAGGAAGGGTGTCTAGGTCACCCTGACTTTAGGCAAATGAGGGGCAAGGGAGTTTATTTTGGAAACTGTCTTGGGCTTCGCCCCTCATGGAAAATTCCATCCAGAGGTTACGATGAGTGTCTATATGGAAGATGATGAGGGCCATGTGGCAGTGTTTTGGTTTTAATTGTGGTCATTTGTGTGCTGGTTGGAAGAGATGACTGGGTACACCTGGACCTGAACTCTGGTGTGATTCCCCTTAGAGACTGAGTTCTGGAACTGACTTCAGGGAAGTATTGCCATTAATTTTGGTGGGATTTTAGGAGGCCACACATGAGAGTCGCCCTTGGAAACTGAGATCTAGTCTCAGGGTGTCTTTCCACAGTGCACTGGGAATCTCCACCAGGATATAAGACGATTTTATTCTGAAAGACTTGGCAACCATAGTAAAGAGTCAAAACACATATTGAACTCACATTGAGTAGACATCAATGGGTCAGGCTTCATGTGACATTTTGGGCACTCGTTGGGAAGCGTTGCCTTTTAGAGTTCTCCAGAGCTTTCATCCTCACCATTTAATGGTTACTGAATGAATTGAAAAACCAGTGCATCCAACTTGATACTTGAAAAATGGATAGATAAATACCATGAAATTTTTGAAATTCCCATGACCAGGTGGCACTGGAGAACCTTTGGATGTCCTGTTGCTGATCATGAGTGTACCAGACAGTGCCTTGAATCACTGGGTTTCATGAAAATGGTGTAGAACAGAGATGCCAGTAAGTTGAAATTTGCTGAGTAGTGGGCCTAGAACAGTGGTGGGCAGGTGTGTGATTAAACATCTGTGTTGGTGTCATGTGGATTGGCCATTGGCTTCCAAATGGCTTTTGACTGACATGGTGCAGCCAGCAGACCCTTGCATGTAAAGGAATCTTGTTATATGGAGAGGTTTCAGGGCAATGTTAAGAATCAAGTTGCTAGGGACAAGGGGGAAGTCTATGTTGGATATAAGACTGGTTGGTGCATTCTCCTGGCAGACCCTGACCCACCACACATGACAGAACTCCCTCCAGCACTGTGTCCCAGTTGAACTACTTGTATTTCGTGAAGCAAACACCAAACTCCCATTGCAGCAGCTAGAAAGACCATGAAAAATGGAGGATGACCACATGGCTTCAGAGCCCACACAGGAAGACACTTAGCCCCCATTGGCCACAGTTTACATACAAAGAGAGAATTCTGCACTACTGCCTCATGTTCATTAAAGAAAAAGAAAACATGTTCTCCCGGTTACATAGATGCAGACCCAGCTTTGATGTTCTCACTGCAAAGGAAGCTAAAGCTCCTGACTACAACATATATTTCCAGTGCCCAAACTCAGAGGCAGTTTCTCATAAGTCTTCCGGTCAGCAGAGCACCATGTTTGTGAAGTGTTTACCCTGTCCCTTACTTTTGGAAACTCTTCTACCACCCCCAAAGTTGTGAACTCCTGAGCATATTCCATTCCAGATAAGTATTTATAGATTTTCTAACTCTTCTCCTCTAATTGTGTCTAACTTGGGGCGAAGGTAATGTCAAGGCATTGTTCTTGATGAGAGTGGGATGATTATTTTTAGCACATATTTGCGTAAACATTGGATTCATTTTCCTAATTTTCATTCAAAATACTGAATCACTCACACTAACCCATACCCTACTAGACTCTATATTCTGACTCCTAATCCTAATATAATGGAGAAAAATAACCCAAAATGAATAGACATACAAGCATTTCAGAGGAGGCATGGTGTATAATTATACTTGCCTTTTGCATTATGTAGAATTGGAGTTATAAATCTAGTCAATTTTTTGTTGAAATAGTTCTCCATGTGTTTTTTTAACTTTTGTTGTTTGTTGTTCAAAACATTATATAGTTCTTGATATATCATATTTCACACTTTGATTCAAGTGAGTTATGAACTCCCATTTTTATCCCGTATATAGTTTGCAAAATCATATCAGTTACGCATCCATTGATTTACATATTGCCATACTAGTGTCTGTTGTATTTTGCTGCCTTTCCTATCCTCTACTATCCCCCCTCCCCTCCCCTCCCCTCCCATCTTCTCTCTCTACCCCCTATACTGTAATTTATTTTTCCCCCTTGTATTTTTCCCTTTCCCCTCACTTCCTCTTGTCCGTAATTTTGTATAACCCTGAGGGTTTTCTTCCATTTCCATGTAATTTCCCTTCTCTCTCCCTTTCCCTCCTACCTCTCATCCCAGTTTAATGTTAATCTTCTTCTCATGCTCTTTATCCATACTCTGTTCTTAGTTACTCTCCTTATATCAAAGAAGACATTTGGCATTTGTTTTTTAGGGATTGCCTTCCTTCACTTAGCATAATCTGCTCTAATGCCATTCATTTCCCTGCAAATTCTATGATTTTGTCATTTTTTAATGCTGAGTAAAACTCCATTGTGAATTAATGCCACATTTTTTAACCATTCGTCTATTGAAGGGCATCTAGGTTGGTTCCACACTCTTGCTATTGTGAATCGTGCTGCTATGAACATCAATGTAGCAGTGTCCATGTACCATGCTCTTTTTAGGTCTTTATGAAATAGACCGAGAAGAGTAGTAGCAGGGTCAAGTGGTGGGTTCCATTTCAAGCTTTCCATGAAATCTCCATACCGCTTTCAAAATTGGCTGCACCAATTTGCAGCCCCACCAGAAATGTACATGTGTACCCATTTACACACATCCTCGCTAAAACTTGTTGATGTTTGACTTCATAATGGCTGCCAATCTTACTGGAGTGAGATGGTATCTTATGGTGGTTTTGATTTGCATTTCTCTGACTGCTAGAGATGGTGAGCATTTTTTCATGTACTTGTTGATTGATTGTATTCCTCCTCTATGAAGTGTCTGTTCAGGTCCTTGGGCCATTTGTTGATTGGGTTATTTTTTATCTTATTGTCTAATTTTTGAGTTCTTTGTATACTCTGGATATTAGGGCTCTATCTGAAGGGTGAAGAGTAATGATTTGTTCCCAGGATGTAGGCTCCCTATTTACCTCTCTTATTCTTTCTTTTGCTGAGAAAAAAAAATTAAGTTTGATTAAGTCCCATTTCTTTATTCTTGTTATTAACTCTTGTGCTATGGGTGTCCTATTGCGGAATTTAGAGCCCGACCCCACAGTATGTAGATCGTAGCCAACATTTTCTTCTATCACACGCCGTGTCTCTGATTTGATATGAAGCTCCTTGATCCATTTTTTGTTAACTTTTGTGCATGTCGAGAGGAAGGGATTCAGTTTCATTTTTTTTCATATGAATTTCCAGTTTTTTCAGCACCATTTGTTGAAGATGCTATCCTTCCTCCATTGCATGCTTTTAGCCCCTTTATCAAATATAAGATAGTATGTAGTTTTTTGGATTGGTTTCTGTGTCCTCTATTCTGTACCATTGGTCCACCCGCCTGTTTTGGTACCAGTACCATGCTCTTTGTGTTACTATTGCTCTGTAGTATAGTTTGATGTGTGGTATCGCTATACCGCCTGATTCACACTTTCTGCTTAGCATTGTTTTTGCTATTCTGGGTCTTTTATTTTTCGATATGAATTTCATGATTGCTTTCTCTATTTCTACATGAAATGACGTTGGGATTTTGATTGTCATTGCATTAAACCTATAGAGAACTTTTGGTAATATCGCCATTTTGATGATGTTAGTTCTGCCTATCCATGAACAAGGTATATTTTTCCATCTTCTAAAATCTTCTCCTATTTCTCTCTTTAGGGTTCTGTAGTTTTCATTGTATAAGTTTTTCACCTCTTTTGTTAGGTTGATTCCCAAGTATTTTATTTTTTCTGAGGATATTGTAAATGGAGTGGTTGTCCTCATTTCCATTTTAGACAATTTTTCGCTGATATACAGGAATGCTTTTGATTTGTGCATGTTGATTTTACATCCAGCCACTTTGGTGAATTCATTTATTATCTCTAATAGTTTCTTTGTAGACCCTTTTGGGTCTGCTAGGTATAGAATCATGTCATCTGCAAATAGTGATAATTTAAGTTTTTCTTTTCCTATTTTTATGCCTTTAATTTCTTTTGTCTGTCTAATTGCTCTGGCCAGTGCTTCTAGAACTATGTTGAACAGAAATGGTGAGAGAGGGCATCCCTGTCTTGTTCAAGATTTTAGAGGGAATGCCTTCAATTTTTCTCCATTCAGAATGATGCTAGCCTGAGGCTTACCATAGATTGCTTTTACAGTATTGAGGTAGGTTCCTGTTATCCCTAGTTTTTCTAGAGTTTTGAACATAAAGGGATGCTGTACTTTGTTGAATGCTTTTTCTGCATCTATCGAGATGATCATATAGTTCTTATTTCTAAGTCTATTGATGTGGGAAATAACATTTATTGATTTCTGTATATTGAACGAACCTTGCATCCCATGGATGAATCCTACATGCTCATGGTGCACAATTTTTTGATATGTTTTCGTATCCGATTCATCAGAATTTTATTGAGGATTTTTGCACCTAGGTTCATTAGAGATATTGGTCTGTAGTTTTGCTACTTTATAGTGAGTTTCTCTGGTTTAGGAATCAGGGTGATGTTGGCCTCGTAGAATGAATTTGGAAGTTCTCCCTCTGTTTCTATTTTCTAAAATAGCTTGAAAAGTATTGGTATTAATTCCTATTTAAATGTTTTTTAAAACTCCGCTGTATACACATCCGGTCCTGGGCTTTACTTAGTTGATAGTCTTTGGATGGTTTCTTCTATTTCCTCCATTGATATTGGTCTGTTTAGGTTGTCTATATCCTCCTGACTCAATCTGGGCAGATCAGATGACTTAAGAAATTTATCGATGCCTTCACTATCTTCTATTTTATTGGAGTATAAGGATTCAAAATATTTTCTGATTATCTTCTGTATTTCTGAAGTGTCTGTTGTGATATTGTCTTTTTCATCCCGTATGCTAGTAATTTGAGTTCTCTCTCTTCTTCTCTTCATTAAAATGTCTAAGGTTCTGTCGATTTTATTTATTTTTTGAAAGAACCAACGTTAAGTTTTGTCAATTTTTTCAATTGTTTCTTTTGTTTCGATTTCATTAATTTCAGCTCTGGTTTTAATTATTTCTTGCCTTCTACTTCTTTTTCTGTTGTTTTCTTCTTCTTTTTCTAGGGTTTTGAGATGAAGTATGAGATCATTAATTTGTTGGTTTTTTTCTTTTTTAAGGAATGAATTCCAAGCAATGAAATTTCGTCTTAAAACTGCTTTCAATGTGTCCCATAGATTTTGATATGTTGTGTCTGTGTTTTCATTTATCTCTAAGAATTTTTTAATTTCCTCCTTGATGTCTTCTAAAACCCATTGATCATTCAGTAACCTATTGTTTATTCTCCAAGTGATGCATGATTTTTCTTTACTTCTTTTATCATTGATTTTCAGTTTCATTCCATTATGATCAGATGAGATGCATGGCATTATCTTTACTCCTTTATATTGTTTAAGAGTTGCCCTGTGATGTAATATATGATCTATTTTGAGAAGGATCCATGTGCTGCTGATAAAAAAGTGTAACTGCTTGATGTTGGGTGATTTATTCTGTATATGTCAATTAAGTCTATGTTATTAATTGTGTTATTGAGTTCTATACTGTTGCCTCAATCTAACATTACAAAAGAGCAGGGACAGAGTTCGCCTTACAATAAAGGAATGTAGGTTATCTGCAAACTACTGAGAACCTCAAAGTTCCATGCAGAAATGATCCCTGGAGAAGATGTAGGCAGCAATGAAGGACCTGAGAGAGCAAAAGCCATTTTCCATGGCAAACGACCTGTACAGGAAAAAGGGATGTGTCTGAATCAGCCTC